>NW_017537292.1:104333-107583 GCF_001853355.1 Bactrocera latifrons
GTTTTCGGTTAGTTTTGGGTCCATACTTTGGGTTAATCCCCAAGCTTTTTTTTCGGAGAAAAACAAGTTTTTAACATTACATAAAATCATCTGCGAATGGCTTCATTGTAACAGCCAAATTATCTTTATATAAATACTGATCTCCACAAGTTCAACTGAAACTGCTCCTCTGCGAATGGAATACAGTTTAATAATTTTTTTGACACGCTTCTTGCAATGTATGCTYGC
The DNA here is from genome assembly GCF_001853355.1 of Bactrocera latifrons. Lineage (NCBI taxonomy): Eukaryota > Metazoa > Arthropoda > Insecta > Diptera > Tephritidae > Bactrocera > Bactrocera latifrons. The sequence goes on from NW_017537292.1 coordinate 104,562, forward strand.
AGTGCATTTTCAGCCTTAACATAAATACTAAGAGTTCAACTAAAAAATTTTTTGTTCATTTTATGTGATCACCAGTGCACATAGCCATTAAAATTTTTGCTAAGCTTTAGCTTTCATTGAAATGCCTTGAATCGTACTTTATCAACTCAGCCGAAAAMTTTATTAAACATATTTTATAGAATAAATTGATTTTCATTTGGTATTCAAAACCTAGCACTACTCGAATAAGGCGAAATTAATCAATAATGTATGTGTGAGTGTGCAAAAAATTCTTTTTCTAGTGGCTACATTGGCTAATTCGCCTGTGCTTCACAGATTTTCAATGCAAACTCCAATGCTCATGCRAGGATATGACTTTATTTCAGTGGAAAATATGACACACATATTTCTAAATACATATACGTATGTATATATACTGGATATGTATATAGAACTGGCAAATTTTTTATTTGGTTCATTTTGTTAGTACACAAAAAGATTTTCTGTATTTAACACTCGCGGTCACATGCATTACAGTTTGTAAACCGAGATTGGTTGTCAAGCTATTTGGCATTCTCTTAGCTTTCAACAAATGTTATTTTATTTCAAATATATGACAGGTCATTTAAGTAAGAATAATAGAATTTTTATACCCTGAAAAAGAAATATCCGTGAGATCTACCCCAGTTTGAACAGAGAGTCATGACTTAACTGTCAATGTGGAGAAAACAGGAATATGTCTTTTCATAAGAAGGACTGAAATTTCGAAACTCTCTTCTTCTCACTTCAAGGGCTGAAACTATTGTACTCTCGAGCTCTGTAAGATATCTCGGAGTTATCGCAGATAGCAAAACTAAGCTGGAGAGAACAGATTGAGGGCAGGACTTCCAAAATCCTTTAAATTTGGCACTTGGCACAAATTTTAGGCCATTGTAGTCAGACTTGGCATAATTAAGGGCGTATTCTTTTACAACTTAATGAACTCGGGCTAGTTGGCAATGCGACTGAGGTCTCCTCATGAGAAAGTATACACAACGTTTCCATTCAATTCGATAGAGAAGAATGAACGAATGGTTCTGTGCTCGACAGCTCCAATAATGATATCTACACAATCACCGACAGATCATAGGGTCACAGAAACAGAAGCACACGTCATCTGTACTAATCCATGCACAGAAAAAATCTTCAAATTAAGTGACTACGTTTCAGTCTTTCTATAARTAAAATAAAAGATTCCAAGTGGATTTCTGCTCTAACTAGCAAGTTCACTAACCTTCTTAAATAGTCAGGCAGCATTTAAGACTATCCGTAGCGTCCGTTCCCACGACAGTCGGGTCTACGAAAACCGGAACGGACCTTACGAGTACTGCATTAGGTAATACAAGTAATGCAAAAACGAGAKTGTCATTAGGTAACCCGGTTAATATCAGCTGGGTACGCGGTAATGAAGAAAATGAAAACTAAGATGAATTGACACGGTCGGGTGCAGCTGAAGACACAATTACGCTAATCTACGTATTCTAGATCATTTATCTGCTTCAAGGGTTTTTTGAAGCAAAGGACCCAAGAGGAACATTGATAGATAGATAGATAAAACCGGCACTGTTGACAGACATAACTTTAAGATCGTAAATCATTTCGTCTACCTTGGAACCAGCATCAACACCAACAATAGTGTCAGCCCCAAAATACAACGCAGATTTACTTTAGACTGAGTAGGCAATTTAAAAGTATAGTGTTTTTTCGACGAATAAAGATCAAACCTAYAAGTTCCACATCATTCCCGTTGGCGCCATGAACAATGACATCGTCTGATGAGTCGGCTTAAGCAGTGCTCGAAAGAAAGGTTTTGCGGAAGATTTATGGTTCATTGCGCATTGACAAAGGCAAAYACCRCAGTAGATAGAACAATGAGCTGTACGAGATATACGGCAACATTGACATAGTTCAGCGAATCAAGAGASAGCGGCGGCATTGGCTACRTCATGCTATTCGGATGAAAGAAAACACTCCTGATGGAAGCTATTCGTGTTAATAYTCGCCCGTGGRRGCAGAGGAAGAGAAAGACCTYCACTYCGTTGGTGAGATCAGGTGAAGAAGGATCTGRCTGCACTTGGTATCTCGAATTGACGCMAAATTAACGGTTAAATTGAGATAAGGCTCTAATTAGCAAATACTAATGATTTTCCCCACAACTGCTCGCCATTTAACTGAAAACCAACCACATTCGAWTTGCAACATAATTTAATTGGCGTTGATGACTTCTACAAAATGCAAATCCACATCGGTTCATGCTCGACCATATGATGTGCTTGGTTTCAGCATTTGTTGGAATTGCTGCGCTCATATTACCAATTAATAACAATGATCAAATAGAACAAGTTTAAAGCTTGCAAAASAGTTTCCACGAAAGGAATGCGCGTGGGCTAACAGCACCAGGAAAAGGTGTGTTTTAAAGCCATAAAGTTTCGTTTTAATTTARTTCTCGTGAATTAGTTACTATCAAAATTTCAGCTGTTATTACAGGAGTTGTTATTACGATATCGCTGCATATCTCTTCATAAGGTTTATATGCTTTGCTTAGCGTTAACGAGAATTGAAATGGAAGAGTCAAAAATTTTTACTTGCTTCATGCGTATTTTACTGTCTGAAAGCCGCGATTTAAATGACTGTATTGGAGGAAAATCTGTCTAGAATTTTAGCTAGTTTGTGCCTACAAATACGCATGTGAAAATGGCATTTTTTTTTATTATTGTATGTGCCTTGACATTTCCATTATGTGAAAGAGCTAAAGAGCTTATTTGTGTTTTTGAGAGATCCACTTTGTACATTGCACTGTCAGAAATTTGTATTTCTGAGACCGCACGTGAAGATGTATGTGCTCATTCATGTAAATTTGTAAATTTGTTAGTGCTTTTGCATACTTGTAAAATGCTTTGCGAAAATTTGTCAGTTCCCACTTTTTGTCAGTGCTCGACGGCTAGTTTTGCAGCCGCCTTCAYTTCCGGCACTTTAACAAGCGTTCGCTTTCATTTGTATTTGG
>NW_017537292.1:107696-112464 GCF_001853355.1 Bactrocera latifrons
CGCACTGCCACTTTGTACGGCACACAAGCGTAGCAACAGATGATGAATATAACGGCAAAAAGGCAGTTCGCTATTCGAACRTCACTTTGAATGGGTCCACCCAGCGTTATATAGATGTGTTATGAAACACTTGTTTGCCAGACCTTTAGTTTTGTTGTGCGTTGTGCTTTGTCTTTGCTTTGGCCTGTCCGTAAGTAATACAACAAAAATGCCAAAATCCAGTGTAATTTTTACCAACAGGTGCGACTTCGAACTAAGTTGGCAATTGAGAAGTAAAGTCTTCCCTTCACGAACAAAGGCTAAAATCTACAAGTTACCCATTATCACCGTCCTGCTATATAGTGCAGAGGCATGGAAGAGGACAAAATCTAATAAGTCAGCGCTATAGTTAGMGAAAGGTTCTGCGAAAGATTTATGGTCCTTTTCGCATTAGTAGCGGCTAATATCGCGTTCCACGGAACGATGAGCTGTGCGAGTTATACGAAGACATTGATATAGTTTCACGAATGTTGGACGAAAACACTCCAGCTCTGAAAGTATTCGATGCAGTACCCGTCGAGGGAAGCAGAGGAAGAGGAACACTTCCACTCCTTCCGAAGTACCACATAGAGAAGGACCTAGCTACACTTTGAATCTGCAATTGCCGCCAAACAGCAAAAAGAACGATTGGTGCGCGGTTGTAACCTCGTCTATAACCGCAAATGCAGTGTCCATGTCAATAAAGAAGAAGAAGAAAAAAATGGCATAGTTTTACATAAAAATTTTATTTTATATGATTTTCAAGTCAGAAATTACATTGAAATTGAAGCGGTCGAAAAATATTAGTTTGCGACCGGAACTTCTATGGCTGATTACTAGTCCGAAAAGTACCAGACTCCACKCAGAAAGAATACTAGTATGTATATAACTAGTACTATTTTACTGAAACTGGATTTTTTCAAAAATATTAGTTTACAAGCAGAACTAGTCCGAAAAGTTCCAGACTCCACTCAGAGAATAGCGAGCTAACGAGGTTTCTATCAGAACTTCTGCAGGTGAACACTAGTTGAAAAATTGCAGACTTTGGTCTTAGAAGAGGTTAGTTTATTACTGGAGAGGTGTTCTACAATTGCACTTGTCGATAAAGTATTAGTTTACGACCAGAACTAGTTCGAAACAGACCAAACACCAGGCAGAAAAGATATTAGTTTTTCAACTAAAAATATTTAACTGAAACTTGCCGAAAAACTATTAATTTACTACAAGGACTACATCGAAAAGTAACTGATTCCACTCAGAGAGAATATTAGAATATAACTAAAGATATTTTCTGAATCTTTACTTGTCAAAAAATATTGGCTTATTACCAGAACTTCTGTAGCTGAGTACTAGCTGAAAAATACCAGGCTTCAGTCAGAGAAAATACTAGTTTATAACTAGCGATGTTGTATTGAAATTGTACTTGCCGATAAAATATTAGTTTTGAAAATATTAGTTGCCACTCCAAAAAGTACCGGACAATACAATTGCACTTTTCGAAAAAGTAGCGGTCTACAAACTGTACATCTGTATATGAGAATTAGTCCGAAAAATCCCAAACTTCAGTTAGAGTGGATACTAGTTTATGACTAGTTATAGCCRTATTAGTTGTGAGGTAGTTAGTTTGTAACTAACTGTTTACACCGCAAGGCCTATACTCAGCTCAACATACTTATGTATGTATGAAGGCCAATGAAACAGCCAGTCAATGCAAACAAACAGCTTTCTGTGCGGCATACACTCCTACAGAGGTATGCAAATATTAGAATGACTTTTATGTATGATGATAAAACATATGCTAAGGGCAAGGGCAGAACCACGTATGTACATGTCAGCGCCAACAKAAAGCTGCTGAGGTTTAGAGCGAGCTGTGGAGAAGGCGCCAACATACTATATCTATGCAGGCAAATGCTGATTTGCGTGAATTCAGGACAATTTTCAGCAAAGACAACTGCTGGATCGGAATTACTCAACTTGTGCCCATTATGAAGCAAAATTTCTYTATTTTGCACTATGAAGGCAGAGACGTATTAAGTCAGCAGTAGAAGAGGGAAGGGTTTTATGTAAATATTTCTTGGTACATGTGAGGGTTGGGCCTTTTTTCTTTTTTTTATGTTTTTGGAATATTGCGYATTAGTGTGCATAAGCTTTGAAATATAGTTGCCTCCTTCAGAGATGGCACATGGAGAATCAAGCTCAGCGCAATAATAAGTGCGCAGCAGAAGCTCTTCAGCTTTTAATTGTAAAATGGCACAGCTGGCTTTTCTTGTGAAATAAATGAAATTTAAATGTAATCTTTAACTTTTAACTATGTGCTGTCTACGTTTCTGGCATAAAAACGTATCGCAACATTTATGTAATGCGCCACCGGTAAATATTTTCGTGCTCCAGTCGCGCAAAGCTGCGCTTTTACACTTTTTGCGCCTCAAGTTCAGCGAGGCAAAGCGCGCTTTTCGCAAATTACTAACATTCGCATGCAAATTTTCGCTTTCACATCACTAAGCGCYGTAATGGCAACTGCGCGCCATTGTTATTGCAGCTAATTCCATGCTTTCGCTTGGCGTCTCTGTTATTTTGCAATCTTCATTGCGGTTTAGCGCACTTTTGGCTTTGTTGTTTTGCTGCTTTTCGYTTTTTCGCTTTTTCGCTTYTCTGCGTTTGTGCTTTTGTCCACATTCACTGCTTGGCATTTGGCTGTTCAGTGTATTGTTGCATGCAACATGTAGATTGTTAGCACCTGCTGGCGTGTATGTTATCTGCAGTGGCAATTTGTGATTGGCGCTTTGTTGCTGCCACACAGCTCAGCACCGCTGCCAGCGGCACTACCAGCTGCAATTAGTCGAAACCTGTGCACACACAAACTCACGGAGGGCCGTCTCCCTTGCACACTTTTAGCGTTCAACATTCGCTGTGCATTCGTATGCACGGTGCCTGAGTGAAGTGGTTTTAGAGTTTTAGAATACGCAGCGGTGCAGCTCAGCCGGCAAAAACGTTGGTGTTGTTGTGTGTGCATGCACTTTTCTTATGCACCGCCGCTGCCACAGCTGTATTGCTTACAGTGTGTTCTCCCCATTTGCTTTTATGCCTTTCGGCAAAATCATATGCGCATATATAAATATGCATGCCGCGGCACATGTGAAGTCGCACACGACGRCATTTCGCGCCTGGATACCTCCATTTGCATAGCGACATCTTTTGTATTCGTGCGCATGCAAATTGCAATGGGTTTGCGTTGATAAGCAGGCACAAGCGCTTATTTACATTTAGCGAGCGCTTTTTAATGGCACACATACATTTGCGCTTTTCGCTGCCGCCACATACTCGTAGTGTTTTAAAGCCGTCGCGACATTGTTATGTAGTCAATGGCATATAGTCTGGCGACAAGTAGTGTATTTATGTATATATGTACATATAATCACCACTACATACGAACGACATAGCATAACGCTCAAATGTAGCATGGTCATGTTAATCGACTGCTGTCTGGCATACCCACACTTATCAGTCAGTGGAGAATGACAGTGCGTATGAGCAACATTTAATAAGTTCTATTTTCATTTGGAAATTGCTCAACAACTTCATTATAAAAATAAAGAGAATATGAACTTAGTTTCAAAGTAAACGAATGAAGAAAATATTCGATTCTAAAATCAATCTAATGGTGATTTGTATTTATGGTATAGTAAATCGTAGTATATAACAAAACATTTTAAATCAGTTTACTACCCGTCACTCTACGCAACTTATTGAAGATGGCTCCATAAGAAGCACCGATTTCTGAGCGTCACAATATCCAGCAGTAGTGTATGCCTCTATCGCTTGGTAACATTGTTGGACAAGAGCTCTCTAGCAAAGTATTGCAGGTAGTGCTGAAGACTTTAAGCACTTATCCACCGCGTCAGGAAGGACGGAGGAAGGAGCAAGGAACTCTCGAATCGCGTGCCTGGAAGGATTAGTCGGAGCATTCTGCATTATGGATCGCAGTTTCTTGTATCTAAAATTTCTCTAGCTTCTTACAGATGTGTGCGCTGCATCCAGATTGAATGCGATGTAGCTGTGGTCAGAGAACGTGTGGTCCTCTAGAATCCTTCGGCCTGCGAACAAAGATCCCATCGCACAAGAAGCTAGGGTGAGTTCGGAAAGCTCCTCTCTGACTGCCGTGTCAAAAATGGGTGCATTACCTTTGTTACATACACACAGTTCTTTATCTATAATAAATACGAAATGTGGCTCACCTCTCTGGTCTGCATGCAAAATTTCCCAGATTATATGCCGCGAGTTTTGCCACGAATTCAATGATAACACTGGTTCCTCTGTTATTTGCAGCAGCATGCGAAGTGGTTCCATCTAATTCTAGTGCGATATGTAAGTCAGTATAGGATATCAGTCAGAAACCTGCTTTTACGGTCCTGACGATGTGTATCGTCGCTGATATTAGGAAAGTGAAAAACCTTTAGTTAATTCCGTACCAGCAAGTAAACTCTCGTTCTACCAGCGTCGCTGGACACTGCAAGCTTAGGAAAGAAATTTCCTAACTGCTCAGCTGCGGCTCCTGGCTCAGGGCGAAACGGCCTCGTTTTCTGCCAGGAGCAGCAACTGGTTTGAGAATGTCGCCTTTAGGGGTTAGAGAATAATCTGAAAAGTTTTCAATTTCCATGGTCATCTTTRACAGTGGTGGTACATCGCTGCTACAGTGCTTTGCTCTTTAATATCCCAGTATTCCACTCCAAAATGAAGACGAATTCGTCAA
>NW_017537293.1:0-36165 GCF_001853355.1 Bactrocera latifrons
TTAACCATTTGACAGATAAATTTCAATTGGTTTTTATTACACGGAACGTCGTATGTAATTGTGGCATTAAATTGTCTCCTAGTTAAACTAAAAAAAAAAAAAAAAAAAAAAAAAAAAAAAAAAAAAAAAAAAAAAAAAAAAAAAAAAAAAAAAAAAAAAAAAAAAAACAAAGAACAGTGAAGTCTGAACATATTTTTAAACAACATATATTAAAATTTGTTTGTTCAGACACAACTTTTTTTGTTAATTTTTAAAAAAATTCTAAAATTTTTGTTTCCGATAGAAATTGCATCCTGCACCCTGCCCGCCGTCCGACAAATACACATGCGAAATGCATTGGGTAATTGGTTCTCAAAGGCGGAATATCAAAGATTTGGTATCCAAAAAAATTTTTCCTAGTCCTAGTCCTATTCCTAGAAGTTTTGCTTTAATCACTTATTTCTTTCCTTCCCAAAAAAATCCTCAAAAAAATCGATTTTTGAAACCTTTAAACCAGGAAATGAAATCAGGTCTATTAATTTTTATTTGTCATTTTCATGAGAATAGGGATTTAAAATTTTCTGGCTAGGTGCAATGTAAAAACACTTGTATGCACTCATATAGAAAATATATTCAAGTGTCAGCTGGGCATCTCGACAGGAAAATGTATATCATACTGACAGTATTGCCGTGCCTATTGCCTGTGTAGACTCCATATTGCTTACCGCTTACAATATATGGAATACTAATTAGTATATGAATGCACGTCACGTATTTTTTATTGTTGTCGTTACGCTGACGTGTAGCGGCTGCTGTGACTGATTTTGCGGTAAATTATTTGTCAAAATGTAACGGTACTAAAGAACTAGGTCACAGGTATTCATATTCAGTGAGAGAAATTGTAGTTGGTAATGTGGATGTGGATGTGTGCGATTGCATTTATAATTGCATGTAAGTTACAGATATACCGGTTGGTAGACGTAATATGTCCAAAATATTACACAAGTGACAAAAACCATAAATAGCTTTGATGATCCAAGTTAAGTCTTGTGGCTTTTCACGTGTTTGGTTCTTCCTATGTATATTCAAACGAAGTGTCAAAAAGTGATCTATGTAGTGAAGGATTTATATATTTTTATGAGCGTTCTATGTATGTGTTCTCCTTAGATTGGTTTTAATTCTGAAGGCACATTGTTTATTGAATAAAAAAAAATTTCTTCGAAATAAAATACTTACATACCACCTATTTCCTTGAAAGTGATGAATTTTAGAATGTAGCGCTATAATGTTCCTTCAGATGGGATCGGTAAACCTTTCTGGTAAACCTTTCTGGTAAACCATCTGCCTATAGTGGTAGCAGCTTAATCCGTCTGAGACTCTCCTACTTTTATCTCTTTTGATATTGTGCCTTGGACGGCTTGTTACCAGGCTTCGACTAGGAGAGGTCTTATTCAGCAAGCTCGCCTTCCCTGGCATGTTGGTAGAATGGAGATCTCTCTTAGAAAAGTCAGTTTTCTTTACTGTATCATGGGTTAAATACCCAATCAATCATGGTGGATGATGTTTTTGCACTTCATATAAAATTACAATATACCACTCTCAAAATAGGTATTAGAGTTTAACTGCTTCGCAAACTTCACGTTAGAAAAGTATTCTACTCCAGAAACGTCTTACGACGCCAAGAAACTGTACGCATTTAGGGTTGAAACAAGTTTATACACAAATCTACTAGCAGACACATCTCCTCACCGGAAATCATAAACTCCCTTGCTTTGGTAATGATCATGATAAGTAAAGTCTCTTTCAATGGTCATAATCCAAAGGTAAAATTGCAAAAATGAAAAGAGTGATCAAATTAGAAATTGAGCAATAATCTTGAAATTCCAATAATTTTAAATTCTAAATAATTCACATGGGTCGCAGAAGCGCTTGTAGGTCAGGCAATTAACAGTTTTGTTTCTAATTCGAAATAATGTATGTACACGTTTAGATTGGAGGTGTGTGTGTACGATAACGCCAATCGGACGCACTTTCGAGACATATCAGATACCCAGGTGCCATTATGTCGCCGTATAAGAGCAGTCATACACATATATTTATATGTATACATACACATGTGCAGAACTGTAAATATTTGCAAATAAAAACAGGAAGCCTGTTTGCACGCGTAGCGACTGTGCGCATCGAGTTTATCGACGGCGACAGAAAAATGCAAGTGGAAGCACGTTTTTGGCGAGGAAAAAGTTGTGCAGAAAATTATAAAATGTGAAAAACTACACACGTTCTTCTGTATACATATATTTACTTGATTTTATTATGCGTTACGCATTCGACGCACATGAAGTTTAGCAGGCCGTCGGCTGTCCATTGTGCTCTCCACATTGTCCACGTCTGAATGTGATGTGCGCCTTTTACGCTTTTGGATTGTGTGCAAAATAGTAGAAAGATTCGGTATTCGGAAAATATCGATAAAAGAAAGGTTGCAAATCACTACTTTGCTGAACAAACAATACAAAATGCAAATGCACAAGGCAGCTTTGTGTGGCTGGCGTCTAAAAATAGATATGGGCTAACGAGTTTGTCGCTTAAGTCCTTTGTTATTCGCTGTTGACAGCAGGTCGCGATCAACTTTTGTTTGGCGATACTACAAATACCCTTTTGAAAATCTTTGTGTCGCAAATAAAATCAATAAATAATAATATCGAGGATCCATGTCAATGATTAGTTTTTTGCTTTGATGGGGGCGATTAAAATGAATTTTGGGAGGGGTACTCATGTGCCTGGAGCAAAATTACTAAGTTGTACGTATTTAATATGTGTATAAATAAGAAAGCGTCATTTAATAAATTTATGTAAAAATATTATAAGTAACTTACAAGTTGTTTTAAAATGTATACAGCTATAATAAAAAACCTTTTTGGATGTTGAAATTTAGAGAGCTACAAAATATTATATTAACTGGTAAAGAATAAAAAATAATTAGAAAACACAAATCTTTTGATAAACCAAAAATAAATCAATTTGCTGTTTAAAAATGAGCCTTTGGTGAAAAATGTGTCATCCTAAATAAATTTAGTAAAAATAAGTAAACAAAACTCCAAAATTTTTACCAATGTAGAATTATTTATAAAAATGTTTAATAAAATATAGTTCACAATGATGTTGCCGACCGCTGCAAAATATACTTCGTCATAATGTTGACACCTGATTAAACATTATTTTTATGTCCACAAAAATCCACAAAAATCTTAAAGTTCAAAGACTGATAATAATTGTGATAAGTTTGAGGGAGTATAATTTTAATACATATCTGGTACAGAGTCTCAATGTAAGCGACCTTATATTTCTATGCCCCAATGTTTGTAACACTCAAATGGATTAAATTAGCTCAAAAGATAATCATAAAAAGTATACAACTCTGAACACTAGCTTCTACTGCAGGAAGCGCGCTTAAGGTGAGACGATTCCACGATTCATGTGAAGTTGGGTCATATATTTCCTATTCAATGACAACAATAACGGTAAATCAGCTAAGGTTTTAGAACTCAGCTAATGAAATCCACTGCAAGCACTAAATTAATACGAGAAAGCACACCTTAACACTCGTGCCTTTTATGTTGTTTTTGTGGCTCAGAAAGGTTACTGCGTCGTCCGAATAACGGACAAATGATTTTCTTGCAGTTGACCGCGACATAAGCGTTTTAAGACTACACCTGCCACGAATTAGCTGCTGACCTGTTGAAATTTCCAGCTTTGGCTTGGCTGTTTGTTGTTGTGCGTTTTACCGCTGTGCGCAGTTGGTGAGCAAAGATTTAGTGTACACACATACAAGTGAACAGCTTGATATCTGCTCATATTCATTAGCAACGCGTGGCTAAAATTTCATGGACTCTGTAGGAGTTGTTGTTGTGGGTTGAGTTGCCTGTTTGTTGTCTCAGGTGTTCTTATTCATTATGAAATTGTCAAGAAACGTTTTAAGAAGGAATTGATGGAACGCCGAGTCACAGGAGCTCTTTTCAAGAGATTACGCGGATTCGGGAAGTTTATGTCCGGTTTTATTATTAAAGTAATGAATTAATTCTGCGTACGGGACTGGAAGTTAAATTAAATTATAGATTATAGGGAATATTACTGCTAATATCTATCTAATTTTGTAATTATAATGTAAAATATAATTATAATTTATAAAAATTAAATGTAATAGAAGTAATTGTAATTACACATTCACTTCATCATAATATACCGTAATAATTTTGAGTTAAATGTTAATTATTCTACAGTCTAGAGGCTCGAATTTGGAGCTTTTTTCAACAAATAATAAAAAAGAAGCACTAGATATTTTTACTATCCGTTTTTTTATCACTTGTTTATTAAACATAGAAAAGTACACAAAATAAATTAAAAAAAAAAATAAAAAATAAATTGTTTTTCATCGAATAATGCGTCCTTGAAGAGAAGTGGGGAACAAAGAGGCCGTGTTCTCATCGCCATGGTTTCTACCCTTGTCATCATCTAAACAATGACAGCTTCTGTTTTCACAAATATTTCAATTTTGTTGATTTTTTTTTAATGTTATAAATTTAAAATTTTTATTTTTTGTTGCCTCTGGTGATAGAGATATATTTAAGGAATATTCATGCCAAATTTCAATTAAAGTTTTACGTTAAGTTTCGGGCAGCGTAATAGATAGATAGATAGTTCGCTCAACCGGTCTAGTTGCCACGTTACTAAAATGGCTATAACTTTGAAAATACTTTGATTTTTGAAAAATTCTTTTAGGGAGATATTTTTGAATATCAAAACTATCGAATTATGAAAAAAAAAATTATTTTTAAATTTGTTCAAATTTCTAGACTAGAATACCCCCTTAATTGTTTTCCCATGATTGTACGAACCACCTAAAGAATTATGCCAATATATGTATGTGCTTATCACCAAGACACATTGTCGGCAAACGATCGTAGCGACAATGCACTTGCATATGTTGTTTTTTTACAAGCTAAGCTAAGCTCTATTTGCTAGTATTAACTACTGATCGCCATCGCTATTACGCGTCTTCCTCCATGATCGGGGTGTATCGCCAGCTGAACAATTTGACATTTTAAGTGTAAAATACCTGTGTGTTGCAATTGCAAATTTGCGGGAGAGATGGCGTGGCTCCCGAGAGTTTTTGTGATTTCTGCGACCGCTTTTCTGCTCTGCTGCCCATAATATAAATTTCACTACTGTTGTTAAGTTTGCTGCAGTCGTTGTATTGTCGAATTTTTTGTGTTTTCCCTCAGATCTGTATAAACAAGCCCGGGCGGCCAGGTGGCAAGCGAAAATTGGTGGTCACCAGCTGTGAATATAGTTGAGGCAGGTGACAATGTTGCATGACAAAAAGTGTTTGTAGCGATCAAATGCATTCGATCGTCAGTAGCTGCATATTTAGTGCAAAATTAGAAAGTGAGAGTTTCGAAGAAATGTCTGCCAATGTGCCATATATAAGGAGGAAAATAAAGTCAGATAATGAAAAATAACTTCAACTAGAATATATTCACTTATAATCTCTAAACCGTTTCAATAAGAAAATTAGCTGTAGTCCAAAAAAAAATAGCAAAAAAAAAAAAAAAATAAAAATAAAAATAAATAAAACAAAGTTCCAGAAGATCTTTTCTTTAACAAATCCAGCTGTTAGTTAACTATGAAAAATTCAACCCAAACGCACTTGCTGTTAACAGACTTATGTACATAAAGCTAGCGATATGCAAAACCTCGCTTACACTCTGCCCTCACATATCAGCTCTACTCGCATTGCCCAAAGCAATGATGTTGGTCTTAAACAATTGCCGCCTCGTTGCAACTCACTACACCACAACCTGTGCGCTCAGCAGAGCACTGTTTCTTCTTCATTTAACAGCCACTTACATGCATCGATATAATCTCAGCGTAAATCCGGCTTCATTCAGTCCGTTTGCTCCTAAATTCGATTTCTTTCCTTTTACGGTCTTTTTTTTGTTGATTATTTTTGCTCGGTTTGTGGTTGTTGGTATTGCTAGCGCACTCATGTCAATTAAATAATTTTAATTGCCTCTGCGTGTTTTTTCTGCGTTCGCAGTTAGACATGAAGTACATCGAATTCAACTAGGATGCACCATTGTGTTGGCGAATGTTTGCGGAATGCCACGAGCATGACCAGTAGCGACGAGTGTTGTTGTTGGAACTATGTTGAACTGGCAAGCGCTGACAGTCATGTAATTGCATTTAATGCAGAAGCCGAACTGCCGTGCACACGAGTTCGTATGTGAGAGTGTGCATGTGGGTGAAGTGCTCATTAAGGTATTTGTCTTGGATAAGGTTAATGCTTTCAGAATTAAAGCAAAGTGTTGTAATTTTGAAATGATTTTTACAAACCATTAAGTTTAGGTCGTGAAGTGTGCCTCATGTGAGCCGTCTTTACATCACTGTTAGTGACAACGAATTCGATAAAATTAAAGTAATAGTGAAAGACTTGAATCAGTTGCAAAAGCCACGTCGAAGAGATATTTGACAATCTACGTGAGATCCCTACATTCTCAAGCACATCTTTGCTGATGATGAGTTGTGTTCGATACGAATTGCATACGAGTGCCCTAAACGGGTGTTACCTAGGCTTTGCCGCCAGCATCTGACTAAGTATGGCATTTCAGAGCATCCCTGTGCTGCTTCGGCAGCAACCCGAGTGCAAGCAGCGTGGCTCGCTGAGGGACATAAGTACTGCATTAGCATTATGCGAAGTATGTCTATAAATAACAAAAATTAAAAAAGAATCGATTTTCAGCTTGACAGACACAGCGGTGCATGCCATGGCGTATGCGTGAGCAGGATTGCAACTCAGTGCGCAGTGATGTATTTAATGCGTGATAAATTTTTCATGTTGCATGCAACACTTGCACAGCTTTTCTTACGACTGTTTTGATGTTTTGCAACTTTTTGTAGTTTTTTTTGGTTTCGTCTTATTATTTTATTGCTTTTCATTTTATACTTTATTATTTATGCTTGCTTGCGGACGCAAGAAATCGACATGTACATCTATACCGCATGGCAACTCTTTGTTGTTGTTGAGCTGACCTTTATTTATTTGTGTTGTTTTATCAGCATTGGCGGTGGTGTGTGCGATTTGCCAGGTTTTATTTTTTGGTTGTTTATTGAGCCCTTCATACTTCTTGTTCGACTTTAATCACGCAATGAAATCTTTGCACGTACATGTTGCCCCAACATGCAACGGTGATGCATGTATACATGTGCTTATACATACAAATATACATACACTGCTGCCTGCTCTGTGTGCTTGTATGCATGCAATGTTGTTTGCTGCTCAATTGCGCTTAACACTTGCTGTGGCACGCAAGGTTGCAATATCAGCACAAAATGTTGCAATGTGTTTTGAGATTGTATCTGTCGGTTTATTCTGTACTTTCAGAGCTTTCGGCACTCAATCTGGAAATATTGAGTATTGACGACATTCTCGGATCGGAATCTCTGGCAACTATATGCAAAGCAGATCTGAACTCTGAATATTTTAATTCTTTTGGGACTAAAAGAAGTCGTTAAATATAGTTTCACTACAACATTGAGTTCTTTAGTCAGCTCCGGATTGTTTAATTAAATTGGAACTGCCGTATAGTGACACTTCTCAGGATTAGGAGCACGGAATTAAAGTACTCGTTTCCTAAATATTATATTTAATTATACTTCTACTAAGATTCAGAGTTAAGTTGAATATAAAATTCTCAAAAATAACCAATGGAGTTTGATCAGCGCAGAAAATTTAATTCGGGATTGAAGTACTAAGATAAAGGGTTTTGTATTATTTATTGTTACCACCACCTCATATTTCTAGTCCATGCATATGCATATCGTTTACCCATATACTATATGTATGTGTATACATATATATATATATACACATGCATGTATCCAGTCAGTATTTATTTGCAAAGCTTCTTGTTGTTACTTGGCATTTACCGATTTTGGCTATTAACAACAATTAAAGTGCTAAATGCTTGTTTCCACTGGCTTGCTTAGCCTAATCTAAATCTGTTGACTTCTTGTGTTAAAAAGCGGCACGAAGCGTGTAAATTATTTTATAGAAATCGGCGTTGTTCCGTTTATTAAACGTTAAAGATGTTGGTTATAATATTCCAAGCGAAGCC
This sequence comes from Bactrocera latifrons, assembly GCF_001853355.1. Classification (NCBI taxonomy): domain Eukaryota; kingdom Metazoa; phylum Arthropoda; class Insecta; order Diptera; family Tephritidae; genus Bactrocera; species Bactrocera latifrons. Next base: position 8,154 of record NW_017537293.1, read on the forward strand.
CGTAAATTTTCAGCACAAAATCATGCAAATGCCAATGGATAAAAGCAACAATGAAATGAAGTGTTGCAAATGAAGTTGGAAATTTGGTGGGCTTTTTTTTATTATTTTAATTTTTATCAAATAATTTGAATTTTGAGTACACGCAAAAACGCAAAATTCACTAAATGAGGGAAATAATGGAAAATTTGCTCATAACTTCTTACATTGAACGGGGTAGGCGAATACACTACCATTTTTCATAATATTTGCATTTTACCCCAAACCAGCCACAAATGTCAAATTTCAGTGAAAGTTGCGGTGTAAATTACTCATAAATTGGCTTTTGGTGAATTTGAATTGAAGGCAAATGCACAAAAATTGCTATCAATTTTCAGGCTTTTAACGTATCGAAAATGATAAGTGCCTTAGGCGGATTTTAAAGTAGGTAGTGGATGAGATAATTTGGATGGTAAAGTGTTTGGAGATTTTTATTTTTGGAGAAATTAGTTAAGGGGGTATTCTACTCTAGAATTTTGAAAAATTAGATTTTTTTTATATATTTAAAGTTTAGACTCTTAAGAACATATCCTACAAAGGACTTTTAAAAATTAAAATAATTTTAAGAGCTACAGTTACTTTAGTGACGCAGTACCTAGAGCACTAATAAATGACTTAGACTGCCTGAAATTTGACTCACTTTTTTAAACGCGTTTTTCYCGAAACTACTTTTTTCTACACGGTACCGGCATTATCTCAAGTTCAAAACAACCGATTTACTTGAAATTTTGTGTGAACCTTCTTTATATAATCCTTTATCGTTCCTATCAGCATCGTGTGAAAATTTTTGTTTTTAATATTAAAAAAAAATTCAAGAAAAAAAAGCGTAAAAAAGATTTTTATTTTCAGGCAGTCGCCATTTTTCAGAAAAAAGTTTTTTCGTGTTCCCTGAGGTAGGGACTACAACAGCAGCCTTACTGATTAAGAATTTCTTTTGATTTTTTTTTTCAGACCACCAGGGGAGTCAGGATCAATGTCACCAAGATGCGCCATTTTTATTACATCTGTCTCTACCCTCTTTAACTAATGATTTTTTATAGTGCTTTAGGTGTCAAAACTCCTTCCGAAATGGGAGAATGAATCTTATAGTAAGCTTATAACATAAAATCAAAGCGTGAAAATGATTTTAATTAAAACTCTTACGAATTTATGAACTAATGTCAATACGAAGTTTAATTTGAGAGGAAACATTATTATTGAAATCAACGGTATAATATAGGAGCGAATTGTTCAGATTCGGTCACTATAGCACATAGCTCCCATACAAAGTGAGTGATCAAAGTTAAGTGTATATACAGTTACTTTCTTATTTTTGAACGCTTCGGTGCTGCTGAAGTTAACCTTTTTTCTTCTTTTTGCACAGTTTTTAAAGCATTGCTTTTCCTTTTGCCAACTCCCCATCTTTTGCGTCATTCAATCAATTTTTATCAATAAAATGAAAAAGCTTCAAACTGGCTACAAATAAATAACCAACGGCAAATTTCTCTAACATTATCGGTATCTACGAGATTTGATATCTTCTCGCGTTTCATAATAACTTTACAGTAAATGTGTAGAAGCACACATATACACAATCTACGTATTATTAATTAATGTTTGTACAATGAACAATAACGGTTATTTGGCCGTACTTACAAATCTAGTTACACGAATAGGTATTGTGTTAGTTGGCGAATCGAAAGCGCTTGTTTTGAATTCACATTTTACCATTACTACCACTAACACATCCGAAAAGGGGCTCCATGAACACGCGAATGAATATGTCAAGTAATGCCGGTGTATTCACTTACCTCTTCTACGCCGCTAAGCGCGCAATTTATCAGCGCAATCGTTTTGATCAGCGTCACGCCAAAGCGCATAGAAAGCCGTACATACTCATAGAATCGCATTCGTTTACTTTGCTTGATGTAGTTGTACTTGGCCCACGAATCAGCGATAATTCTAATCTAGCAAAGGAGTATGACTTCATATACAACGTGCTTAAATTCTTATTTTCCAGCATTTAACTATATAAACAGAATGCTCACTTTACTATTTCGACTTAGTTTGTTTGCTGCTCGTTGGGTCATTGCCTCGTTGTAGAAGCCTTATTTGTGGCTCTTTGAAGCTTAAATGATCAAACACAAAGGCGGTAAGGAAGTTTTAGGAAAATTTGTTTTTGTGTAGGCTTGATAACAACAATTTTATTAACTAGATAAACTGATGGTTTAATTCAGCTCGCTACGCATCTTCCGAAACACACAATTATTCAATGAAGAAGAATAAGACTAGGTTTCTTCCCTCATTCCGACAGGAGCTTACAAAGTTTATTCTCAGCCGTGAAGTTATTGGTAGCTAAATCTTTTGAAATAATTTGTTTGAATATTGTTGTCCTTGCCACTAATTCAATGATTTATACTAGCCCTTCTTTTCGTTTAAAATTAACATTAGTTTGTAAAAAAGTTTGTTTCCATAATGGTCGAGTCTATGTGACCGAAAGGAATTCGTTTTTATACAACTATATCCAAAACAAGTATTTCAACAATAACAACATAAGCAATATGCAGAACAATATGTCTCCTTCAAGAGAATAAATCCAGAAATCAAGTCTAGCATAAACAGCTTACTATGGGTTCGAACCTAACCATGCAGTTTCCCATTCTAACAATGAAAAATTGCCCGAATATAGAGCACTTAGCCACAACTCCATCGAAACTTAATACTTTATTAAATAAAATAAATTTTAGCCAATAAGCTCCTAAATATTTGCAGCTCGGGAAATGCCAGCGCTGGTAAAATACGTGTTAGCTAATGTATTAGGCTGCTACATCGCGTGGAATGTTGCTAGTGAAGTTATTCATGGCAACCTGTTGCTCAACAAATCCTTTGACACAAAGTTGCTGTGAAACGACTAACAAAGCCAACAACCACCTTACTACTTGTAAATGGATATTTGTTGCCTGCAATTAGATATTGACTTTTGTGCCTCCAAATGTTTCGTCTTGCGCATGTTGGCCGTTTGGCAGCGCACAAAGCAAATCAAATAAATAACAATTCAATGCGCGATATTTTCTTCGTTTCTCTCGTAAACGCTGCTTATTTGTTGCTGCTGCCTTGTAGCGGTGACAGTGTTTCGCCGATTTTTATTAGCCCGAAACAGAGCAAAGTGCGATGCGATTGTGAGATAGATGAATATAACCTGATGTTCGTTTAATATGCCTGAGAAAATTAATGTCGCACTACGTTTTAAGGAATTTTAATCTTAATCGTTACTGTGATGGAGTTTTTAATTACATAAATACGACCTCCATACAAAATATTTTTGGTAAAATTTGATATAGTGAAAGGTAGATCATATTGTTATGTCATTAAAATTTCTTCTTCCTTTTAAATAACTTTTTCAGCTTCAAAAGTCTTGCTCTTGTTGAAAAGTAATGCTATTTCCTCCTATTAGATTTTTTAGATAATTGTTAGACATTTTCAGATGAGAATTTCAAGTAAGCCTATTTTTCCACATGCACACACATACCGATATTCACTCACACAGAAACAAACCCACAATGGGCATAGGAGTGTTGTTCGAAATTTGTCATTCTAACGCAATACTAAGTATGAAATGTAAATTTTCAAATGACTTACACAACAAAAAGATTTACCAGCCATCGCTCTGACAAAAGGCAACAATTGGTTTGAATGCATTAAAAAAAATCACAAAAATACCAAAAGGCCTTCAAATAACTTCGCTTGCTAAATACTCATATCTGGAATTATTTGCAAGCTGTGCAGTCGTCAGCTTTTTAAGTAAGAAATTTATAGAATTTTCTTAGATTTTTTATTAAATACCATCTATAAAAATTCTATAAAGCCTCACTTAAAAAGCCGCATATCTCGAGAAGTATTAACGATAGCGATTTCGACCTCGGTCCCTTGTTTTGTTACATCCGGGACGGAAAAAAAAATTAATAGTTCAAAAAAAAAAAAAAAAAAAAAATTAAGGTTAAGGGTTATGTTTTTGCGGAAAGAACAATATTTCTAGCATGTTTCCGAGTTTGTTTACGGGTTTCACTTTTGTTATACCCTGAACGGGATACATATATGAAGTTTGCAACAATATTTGTAACAGAGGGAAAGAAACGTTGGAGACATTAAAAATTTATATAACTGAGTTGTATAAGTTACAAATATGCAGTATGACCAACTGCGTCGATTTAGCTATTTCCGTCTGTCTTGTCCAACATGTTTTGAGATATCGGTCTGAAATTTTCACTCGTACGTTACTCTCCAAAAATCTACTCATTTGTCTGATTCATCAATTTTAGATCACTATAGCATACAGCTGCTCTACAGACTAAAATTCCGGAATTAAGTCCTTGTGTGGAAAACTTTTGCATTTCATTTGGCTGAAATTGAAATACCCTTCGTATTCCAACTTCGGCACAACAATCTTAGCATTCTTTCTATTTTAATTGCGTTTGACACCACTATCATCTGTGCACAAGTAAGCTTTCGGAAAATGTGTGTCAAGCAGTAAATAATTTTAAGTGCAGCAACTACAGTGGCTTTATATTTAGAATCGAATATTCGATAACTTTATTTGAGTTTATGAATATTTTGCAAAAAAATCTCTAAATTTTATATTATTAAGACTGTCTTTATTGATTTTTTTTTTTAATAAAATAACTAAGGTTATCATATTAAAAATCAACTTTTTTCTACAGTTTTGTCTTCTTTAACTCTAATTGGCTGTAATCTCTACATAAAAGTTCGTGGCTGCGATTGCATATTTAAACAGTACGCACACATGTTCTGAGACACACATACAAAATCACTTGCAGCTTCATTTCCAACTGCACATTTGAAGGTATTATCTTCGTGGAAACAATTTTTCATGATGACTGTCATAATTGCAGTGATTTATACGAGCATTATGTGTCGGCATGTTGCCGCAGATATGTAAATGAGCAAAAATCCAAGACACTTTTTAAAGATTTAATCATGCATAAATATTTTGCATAACTCTATTAACTTTAATTTACCTTGTTGTATATAAATACCCAACATTGTGCTTGTGTATGTTCATACAATATGTTATTTCATTGATTTACTAACAAACTGGGAACATATTTTCTCGTCAATGCCAGGCGCGTTGACTTTAGCAGGTAAAAATGTGAGTATATAGAAACATTTCTTAAAATTAGTCCGTTTGGTTGCATGACACAAATGTGCAGTGTGACAGCCGCTGCTATTGCCTCTCTGACACTCGACAGGTGACAGCTCAAACATGCAAATATCGAAACTGAAATCACTTTACAATAACTGCACTTTGCTGTTTGTGTTGCACTAATGAGTTGTTTGTTTATTATCGTGTTTTGTTTGTGTTATTTTTGCCACGTAAATGTGCACTAATTAGTGTGAAACGCATTTTGTAGACCTGCACTCAATGACATAAGTAAATTAGCGCATAGTTTTACGTAGTCAAGTCAAGTTATGTGGCGAAAAATGCCTTAAAATGTGCATAACTAGATACTTAGTGATTTTGGAAATTTAAGCCTTTAGTCATCTATATCCAATCGATTTTATTTGATTAAACACTGTGTATACTTCATTTCGATTATTTCATTTGGAATTTCATTTGAGTACCCAAAATTTCCATTAAAAAATATTTTCAAAATGAGGGAAGTAAGCACGGTTTGTGCAAGTCTACTTGTTGTAGCATTAGAGAATATCGCAAAATCTATCAATATCCCATCTATCCAATCTTAAGCTGAATTATTGCACTAACTAGGCTATCAAGCCATTTTTATCTCTAAAACTAACTAGATAATAATTTTCGTTTTTCTACCTTTAAATCCCACAGTGCATTTTTAAAGGGTAAAAATATATTATATATATTATGTATTTATGCATATAATAACTCTTCTAGGCGTGGTTTCCATAAAACTTAAATCCATAAAGAAAAATAGTAGTTTAGTTTGGTTTATTTTTTATAATAAGCGTTACAAGCGTACATTTCTTTTAGTTGTGAGTGCTTAGGCTAAACTGTTTTTATAGAACTTCCTTCTAATTTTATGCATGCTCATGCAGCTATATTGGCTTTCGCTTGCAAATTATAATCCCTGGACAGCTGTGACGAATTTATTACTCTACGTGTAAAAGCGCCTCTAAATGGACAATATGTTCATATGTGTGTGTGTATGAAAGTGCACATATAGACATGCTTCTCACTTAACTAAGTGCAGAGGCTGTAAAACGCCTAAACATTATATTTATTGGAGGCAAGCAAGAATTTTATAGTCCGTATGATATTTTCCTGCGAGGGCAAAGAACTTATTAGTGATGGGTTTTTATGATATGGCATATGCTTAGGTATTGCAAAAGAATATAATAATTTATGTATTGGAAGATTTATATACTTATATAAGTTGTTTAATAATCATAATATATGTTTTAAAAATAAAATTTGCTGCGTTGGAAAATATAATGCATTACACGCCGTCGAAATATTAGAAATATTATTGAAGTTCAGTTTGTTTCATTTTCAGAATATACGTAAATTTTAACTTCCTTTCAGGTATTCCCCAGTTCCTTATTTATGATTGATTTCTTATAAATAGTGTGGTTTTAAGAAGTACTGAACTTTTATTTGAAAATATAGACATATAAATTTTCTTGAATAACTCAAAAAAAGAATTGAAATAGCAGAAATTTTGAATCTACTGTACTCATCATAGAGGAACAGTTATGCTAGATGCTGTTTCTTACCAATTTTTGGTTGTTATAACTGAAAATTATAGTAACATTTCCTAATACTTAGAATTGTTTTGTCGTAGTCAACGGAGCGGTCAAACCACTACATTTCTCTAGTTGTGATAGATGTAATGGAAAATTTTTGAATTAAAATCCGTAGTCAGGGCACCACAAACACCCCACCGATCTCTAAGTATATCAGTCGCAAGTTTTTCCTTAAGATTTTTTGAATAATGTAACTCTTTGGCATTTTTTTCTTTTAATAAAGAGAGGTTCATAGGAAAGTTCGTAGACCAAGTAACGTCATTTTGTATCGTCAAGCGTGCAATGTGTCTCAGCGCTGAGGAAGACTTAACGGTTATAATGAAAATGTATATTTCAGCTAAAACAATTAACTAGCTAATTAGAAAATCAGAACAATACATACAAAATCGGTTTATAATTAAATTCTTTGCAGAAAGTATTGCCCTTGATTCTTCCAACCGTTGCATCTATCAAGGATTTCCACACACACACATATGTTTCATTATAACTAATTCATAAATATGACATTAATTATATAATTTAGTCATTACAAAATGTCTATAAAAATATTTCCAGTTAAAACTAATAAAATTTATGCGCATAATTTACAACAATAACATTTAACGAGCTAATATTTATTGTAAGCTGCTGCAGCCATTTAACATCATAGACGTCGTTAATAAAGCGAGTCAATATCTGATTTTTTGTGAGAGAACAAAATCAACGATATATAAAAATAATGAATTCATAACTAAAGAAATAATAAATTTATTTTGTTTTTTCTGGATTTCTTGCATATCAATAAATCCAGTTGACTTATTTGTCTGTTGTCATATATTATTGTGCACTAACATTTAGCATAGAAGCGAATTATCTGACATTAATAAGACAAGCGTAAAAACCCCTGAAAAAGTGTCGACATAAATTCATATGTGCTCATATAAATATTTTGAGAAATAAATGAAAAAACTCTGATATCAAGTTACGCAACGAGGCTAGATATACAAGTTTAACCGTATGTTTTGCCAGGTGATTTTGGTGCTTTTTAACAAAACATATAAATATATAATTTGTTAAAAAGTCTTGCGATGGTTTCAACGTTTTCGTTTTGGTGTAGAGGTGATCGAAGATGCGCCATGCTCCGGAAGGCTTGTCGTCGAAAATTGCGATAAAATCGCTAAATCGGTCGAAAGAGACTGGCATAGTAGCAGCCGTAGAATCGGTCAAGAGTTGGGCATGAGTCATCAAAAAAAAATTTATAAACAATTGAAAATTGAAAAAAAAATTTAATAAAAATATCGCAAGACTTTTTTGACAACCTAATATTTTATTTCTAGTGACATACACTATTCATATACATATATGCTCTACTTTGTACAAGTAAAACAACCAAGTACATCATACAAATGTGTTCATTAGTATATATGCTTAAAGACTCGAATTAATGAAAAAGTAATGTACTGTATTATATTTCAAAATTAAAAGAAACTAATGTTAAAAAAAACTATGTTAGAGTGGACCGATTTCAACCACGTGTACAAAACTTCCGATTGAAATATCCAAATCAAGGAGAAGACTAAATTGACATAGTTCGTCATGTCGATCATGTATTTATTTTATTTATTTGATAGGTTCTACGACGTTCCCAACCCGCAATTGTCATTGGCATTGTTCCTATGATTACTTCAGGGCGTTTGTTCCAGTGGGGCAGTGTGAAGAGTGCCAGTCCAAACCGCCGCAAACTTCAAATTGTATTTACAGCATTATCAGAGGACGCTTTTATGCTCTATTGTAAAAGCAGTATGGTGATATTGGAGTTATTGACTTCATGATAACGACTTATATCTGCATGATTACGTTTCCGTGTAATCAAGTCAGGCAATATTAGGAATGAGTCGAACAATATGGAGTGAATCATTTCTGGGAGTGTAAGTGAATAATATTATATATAAATTATAATAATATAATGTATTACAAATGGTTTAGCTAATCTTCATTACCACTAAAATATTGTTTTATAATTAATTGCTTCTTAAAAAAAATATATTGTCTAAGGAACCACTTCGCATAACAATATATTATATAAGTGAGCAGAAGCTCTGTCACGATTTGAAGGGTGAAAAAGGAAAAAGTAACATTGAAACCACTGATAGAAATGAGTTTAACTTCTGTACCATCATACGGAAGTAAAATACTTCTAATGTGTGCTGAAACTGTGTGCCGATCAGTGTCGGGACAGAAGTTGAGTGAGAAATGCTGTAGCTGCAAAAAGTTAGCGGAAAATAGCTACTTTCTTCTTATTTATTAGTGTACTGAACTAGAATTAATGGCTGAAAGCAATTGTTATATAACGGTACCCAACAAACAAATAAAGGCATGCAAGTGCTTGAAGATGAAAGGAAATGAGTCGAGAATGTGGTAAGAAACACATGCAAAGTCGAGCCATTCAACGACGTAAATACAAGCCAATGTTGCTGTATTTTTATATATGGAGCAGGCGAGACGCGCCCTGTCTACGCCTGAAGGTACCGCATTCACTTTAGAATGAAGTCATCAAAGTTATTGGCGACTTGCCCTCTTGCAGCGGCAGATAGAGCGACAGGCCGGAATTATAAATTATTATTGCAATTCATTTAAGCGGAAATTTCTGCAAAGTCACATACACACACTTAAAAAGGTACTCATTTGAAGTTCTAAAATAATGACAATGCACTGCCGTTCAGTTAGTTGTAACTAGGTAGAGAAAAGAGCTGTCTGGTTTCTTAGGTAATGTCCTTTCAAAGGAAAATCACTATCATATTTTTCTGCCGATGCTGAAATGTTAAAAATTTTGGGGTTAGGTAGAGTTCTAATTAATATGTTAAGGCCTTAACACGGTGTGATGTTCCTTTACTCTCTGGATCTCATCAGACCTCTACGAGTAAATTCAAAAGGCTTTATCTATTTTCTGAAAATTTCCTTGAGTTGGATCTCTCAAAACTTTTAGTCATATATGCACTATTATTATACAAGATTTGATAAACATGAAAATTACTTATTCACAAGTGCGGAAAATGTTTTTATTTTAGTAATCCTTACTGGGTAACCTCGGCAACCAAGTGATGAAAGCCAAGAAAAATTACCCCATAGTGAAAAAGTGTTCTAAACAATACTCTTTTCATAACAGCTTAATTATTTTACTGCGTGGAAAGACTTTTGCGGAATTTTACTGGGAAAAAACGTGATAGACAGCGTTTGGGCTTGTCATGAGTGCAATAAAATTGCATACCACGATAAAGTTGCACACAAAGTAAAAACCGTAGAACTAACGCCAGCGCTCTGGAGGCTTGCCTGACTCGTTCAATGACTGCCCTGCGGCAACGTTTTGCAAATGTGTTTTTAATTACACTGCCATTCGAAATATTGTGGAATTTATAGACATAATAATGGACTCATCCATCATCCAAAGATGCGCTCGGAAGTGTGTCGTTTTAGCTGTTCAAGTACTGGTGAGTGATTTAAATACGCACTTTTGCTTGATGACCCCTTTTATGGTTTATAAATAGTTATTTAATTACGGGCTACCCTGGGTGAACAACAAAAATTTAACGTAAGCTCGATCATTAAGTTTAACTTGACATTTTAGTGTACTGTACATTGCAGTAAATTCTAATAAGTAAGAGTAAAAGATAGTTCAACACCTAAAGCTGATTAAATTAGGAAATAATAATTCAAAACACCGACCGTGATAAGCGCACAAGTCGGGCCTGGCGAGCCGGCAGCTAAGTGACTTGGTGGTTTTTTATTATTTGTCAGCAAAAGCAGCAACAAAGAGCATAAATAAGCGACAACGTAATAAGCATTACAAAACGTGCGTGAAATCGAAATCCAAGTTGCCGAGGCTGCAACTGCTTCTTTTTAGCGCCTGCACATAATTCACTGCCAAATTTTGTTCGGACGGCAATGGATGAAAGTCAAACCATACAATTAAAGGTGTAAAATCGCATCCATTATTATTATGGCGCGTCTGGTTCGGTTGTTTCCAGAGGAAGGCGGCAATTGCATTCGGTGAGGCAGAATGGATAGAAATCAATAGAACAGATCAGCATAATTATGACAAATAAAAAATGGTGTTTTACTTCTTTGTTAAATTTAATATATTTATATAATAGTTATAATCATATAGAAATCTTCGATGTCAGTTTTTTACACTTGCTTTTGGAAAATTAATAAAAAAAATCAAAACCTCTAAAAGCAACTTTAGGACCTAAACTGTTCGCCTAATATAAATAATAAAGCTTGAAAAATTTCTCAAACAAATCAGTCTGTAAAAACTTGAGAAGCGTTAAGCCAACAAACTTGAAAACAAATTAAGCCAAAAATAAGCGAAGAAAAATGGTTCGCTTGGAACATTTTTTACACGCCTTTCAACACACAGCGCCACAACTGGAAAGTATTACCAACATTCAACCACATTGTCGCATGCGCATGTTTTCCAACACCTCCCTTGCCTTTATATCTGCGAGGTAAGCTAAATTGTGTATTAAAATTTTAGCTGTGTTCGCTGCTGTTCAGCAACTTGATTTATGTTCTACATGACACCCGCTGCTCGAGCCTTCAACACTGAGTGGCCAACGGCTACTGGCTGCTTCCTAAAACAGCTTTTTTAAAAAGTTCCTTCTCTTGGCAGTGGCCAATCACACACACACACACACATTAATATAATATATAAAGCAATAAGGAGACGTATGCAACAAAATGTACGCCAAAGTATATCTGCTTGCCTACCGGTATGCGCTTGGTAGATACGGCTGGAGATTGTCGTCTTGCCACCTTGCTTAGTTAGCAGCCGCATTGTCAGCATACTTGCCGCACAGCAGTTATAGCTATTTAAAATGCAAATTGAAGATCAGAACTCTAATGTGACACAATCACTTAGAGCAACATATACAAAATGTGCATGCTAAGTCGCACATGCCACATGTGCCACCTGAACTGCTACATGCCACATTTGCGTCGGTTTGACTGAATATTGCCACATGACGTCGGCATTCAACGGACGTTCTTCTGCTACACTGCAATCAACGCTCACATTTACATAGAAATGTTATTAACGTCATTAGTGTGGCATTTGTAACGCGCTACATGCCGAGCGGCGGCGATACCCGACAATCGCCACAACTAGCCATAGTAAAGGAGGCGAGCAAAAAGTCTTTTCATCACATAGGCAACCTCTTTTATGTGATCTCTTGTGTATAGATGTGTATATACAATCTATTTTCTGCGACTTTGAGTGGCAAGCGGAGCAAGTGCCACTTCCCGTTTGCTTGCCTTGGAGAAAATTCAATTAAAGTGTGGCACTAAACGCAAAGAACTAGTATATGTGTATGTGTTGGCTACAGTCAAGTGACCGTTAAGCGTGTGGTTATTTTGTGTTTCGCCGCTTTTTGGTAAGTAAATTCAATTTTTCTGCAGATTTGGCAAACTTGTGTTATTCACAATTCTGTCATTTATTATCGAGGTTCATATGTACCTAGGCCGTCACTAGGCTCAGCGTGTATCCAAATATAATTTATAAAATATAATTCCAGATTTTTCTTGTGTCATTCACATGCAATATATTATAGTAATTCTTGTGTTTGAAATCTTATCCAAAATTATTTTGAATATAAAAATTAAAACGATGCTTCAAACATTTTTTGAAAGGCTTAGGAAATGAGAGCTCTCTCCCTATCATCTGGTTGATGTTTTTGAAGTAGAAGAGTTCGCTAGGAGTAAAAACCAACAAATTGAGAATTGTGATGAATAAATGATCGAAAATGAAAAACTTGATACTAAACCGAATTGACCCTTTTTTTCAAAGCTTTGCAACGTTAGCCAAGAAAACTGCTACTTACAGTATAGTTGATTCTTCTGTTTAAGTAGTGGATATATATTCTTAAACAGTTTGGGGTTTGAAGAAAAAATTAGTATATTAATAGATCTATATTCTGATACAGAGCCTGAAAGATTCGAGGATCTGTTTTTATAACTTGGAAAAATTAGAAGAATTAATTCATATTCCCAATTATGAGCATTTGTATATATACAAATATTTATTTATGCATAGATGTATTTATATATATAAAATACATCCCAGCTGCAACAATGTAGTATTAGCATTTCAATTAAACTTCATTAGTCAAACACTCAGAACTAACTAATGAGAGATAAAAAAATGCTAACACAAAACCATTCTTGCATTTGGCAAGCCTAATGAATGGTACAGCGTTCACGTTGTCGAAAGGTCTTCGAAACTAAAAGTCATACAACATTTATCAAACAGTCGTGGGATTTTCAGCCATTACCAAATGCTTAAAAACTATTAGCGGACTATGTAACATAAGGGAAAACAACAATGTTAACGCTGATTAGTTTTAGCTAGAAAAAAAAAATAGTGCAAGCGATGGTTGTTACCTCTGTGTAATATAAGTGAAAATGTATGCAAGAAGGAAACAATTTCGGAAACGATTTCCTAACATCATTTATGTAGTTTTCTTAATATTTATATAAGTAATAAAAACATATATTAACGGATTTTGTTTAAGTTAACGAATTCTGAAAAAATAATGGAAATAAATTTATTTTCATTTTTCATAAGTTTAATGACCTTAATCGAAAAATATATATTTGACTATTTGAAATTAATGAAAAAGTTTAGGTATTGGATTGGAGGCTTAATTGAAGAGAACTAAAAGTGCAGAAGTCTTAAGCGCCAAGAAAATTAAAATTTTTGAAGCATATCTTCAAATAAAAGCATTGGAAAATATAGAATACCTCTTTTATAATGGGATACCTACTAGACACATTTTTTATCAAGCCTAATGAACCATAGAGAAAAAGGTCTATATTTTCGAAAAAAAATGTTTCCCTTATACAATTACACATTGGGTCAATTCCAGTTTTAAATTTCAAGGTATAGACTTTCAAGCAAAAAACGCAGCAGCAAAAATCAAACAGTGCCGTTAAAACTAGAGGGTACCAAAGGGACAGCGCATAAACTACAATATTTAGAACGCCAAGAAGCCGGAAAAAGGGCGTTGCACCACAACCACAACCAGCCGCTTACTGCCATTTGCTAAGCCATTAAAACATATCGACAGGCAAATGTCGCAAGGCGGCGGCGTCATAAAGGAGTCGAGAGGCCAAGCCAATTGAGCTTAGCAAAAAGTGTTCAAAGTGAATGTAGGTGAGGCAATAAATTCTCGAAATACTCTTCACAAGCAGGAAAAACCATTCCACAAACCAAAAAAGTAAAAACTTCTGTATATTTCTTCTGTATGTATTAGAGCCGGCAAGTGCTGCAACAAATGCCTGCATAAGTAAGTAAAATTGGCTCGTTAATAGCGGCTACAAATTTGTTGAGTTAGCGAAGCGTAAATAGTGCTGCCGTCGTAACACAGACGCCCCGTGGTGTTTTAATTAGAGACACTGCCACAAGCTATTCGCGTTGCAGCAGAATGATGAACTTCGTTTGCCTTTGGTTGCCTTTGGCGACACCAGAGTCACAAATTGCATTGATTTTTATAGAAACGATTGAAGCGGTGAAATTAAATCAAGTCACATGCAATAAATTGCCGCCATTACACATACCTATACATTGGTACAGTGAGACAATTACGATGCAGGCAGCTCGAAGAAAACAAAATTTTGGCATAAGTAGAAAAAATTTCACACACATATACATATGTGTAAATACCTACATATTTGTGGACATGAGAAATTAGGCTGATATGTGATTATTGCAGAAATTTATCTTATCAGCGGCAGTATCGCTGAATGGACAGCAAAGGGAAGCAACTAAATGGCTATTGATAGTCGTCACTGGACAATTGTAACTAACAAATGTGCCAATTTAACGTTGCGATCAGAGATATGTATCTTATGGCATTGCAAATTGACAGCAGGGTAACTACTCATTAATGGGCGTGGATTGAATTACAAGCCATGGAGTTATGCGAGCAAGGCTACTGATCCTCGTATTGGAATCAAAATTTCCATTTGGAACTGCAAACTAAAAACTTGTCGAATGGTTGCTTGTTATTATTGTTAAAATCAGGTAAGATATTAAAAATAGAGTTGTTCGTACTTGCCTATAAAAATGGCTAATAGTTTCAGAATAAGCTATCTAATCTAACTTATTTTATAGGTATCAAACACTCGCTAAATGACAATAAATTCAATTAATTTATACAAAAATTTAGACAATTTAATTCGTTTTCAGCAAATAAAAGTTAGTCTAACCAATTGAATGGACTAACTGCACAAACAAGTTGTATTAAAGATATAATAGTTAGGCAAAGTAGTGCCATCCGGTACCGATCCGGTATCCGCTTCGGAATTTTGTAATTGTAATCGTAAGCAACTATTAATACTCATAGGTTTCGGCTTCACCGCCATAATTATTGGTTTCAAAAATATAATTTTTATAATCCTTTTAAAAGGATAATGGACATAGAATGAGTGTAACTTTGCAGCTTTGTCTTCTGCATTAAAAATTCTCTATAAATACCTATAATTTTAATAAATTATAATCGTATGATATGAATAAGTGTAGGACAGTCCTTTTGTATATAATTGATATCTACAATTATATTTGTCTTTTATATCGTAACAACGATCAGTTAAGGCAAATTGAAAATTAATTGTATAAACTCATTATCATCATTTTACATTCAATATCATAGACACGACTATTAAACAAAGGGTGACGGTGGCATCGTTAGTTTCCTTCCAAACAAATTTCCTTGAACACATAATGTGAAAAGACCTCTTTTGTTTTTTATAAAATAAATTATGATTAAATTTAACTGAGATCGCCTACTTAGCTGTTTTAGATTATTAAAATAGTATATCATGCATATAACTGCTTTCGTGCTTTAGTTTATCGATAACAGAATATTAATGTGAAATCATATTCACAAAAAAACCCCATGATTACCTAATTTAGGCTGATATTATTCATTTCAGTTCAGCTACTGTTATTACTATCTTTTTGATAATTATAGTACAAATTTTCCACCAGAGTTATAAGAGAACCTTTTATTCTTTGCACACAATATTAAGTTATTTATCTTTAATTGAAAAATGATGGAAACGCAAAAAAAAAAAAAACAAAAAAAAAAAATCTACAAGCGTTTAACTGACGTGCATACATGTGCTTAATTTTCATCCTTTTGATTTTACGGCAGTCGACGATACTAAAAAATAAGTATCTGTTGGCAAAGAAAAGAACGTATGTATAAAAAATGTAACATTGACATCTCAAAGACTTAGTGATGCTGTGGACAGACAGGTATGGCTAGATTGGCTCAGGTCATACCGCTGATCATTAATTAATATCTTATAGGGTCTCTGTCGTTTTCTGCTGCGCATATCAAACCTCGTGGTAAACTTAATCTACCCTGTTCAGGTTATACCTATTTTTAGTGACTAACGAACGGCGACTTGGTATCAGTAAATTTATTGAAGATTTTATAATGAACGTAAATACGAAAGTATATATTTACTTTTTTGAGATAAATGCATTAATGAAGAAAGAGAAATGGTGTCGAAATAAACATAAAAATTTGAATCGGTCAAATGAGATGCATCGATTTTCATGTTCTTTCGTAGAGACGCCAAAATAGTGGTTACCCCAGGAAAACATGCAAAAATATTCTTAGCACTTATAGTCATTGTTTGTATGATGCTCATAATGGGTGAAAGTAAATATATTTAACACCTAATGTTGCCTTTTGTTTTTTCTTAGGAGGCAACTACATGATGAATGAGCTGTTGATCCCTTCTCATGGAACTTATTGTGTTTGTCCTGGGTTTAGAGTTATTATGCTGATTAAGTAAACTCCACGCTTTACCTTCAAATAATTATATTGTTATTTAATAGTTTTAAAATTAAGTTTTTCATTAGTAGGTGGGGTCTGAGATGAAATTCATGCCTTTTATAAGAAGTTTAAATTTTACCTCCAAAAAGCTCAATATATACTGACCAGTTTGTCACCCCTTGAATTATAGTAGAATATTTTCAAAAACGATCAATCTATATAAAATTCATTTATATATATATATTAATAATGTACATATGTACCTAGATATATCGTCAAGTTTCTTATAAAAATTGTAAGTAAATTGACCAATAAAAATCATTTTTGAAAACAAATTTCAACACCATAGAGTCAAATGACTAATTGATCAAACGTAGAAGCTATTGTCATAACTTCAAGAAATCTGAGTGAGCAGTTAAATAGGAGGAAAACTTGTAAAAAAACTCAAACTTGTTAAAACTCAAATAAAAATCGTAAGTGTAAATGGTGTGCAACAATTAATCTTCAAATATAGACAGGGAACATGCGTCATTTGCGAAAATAATTAAACAGCCGGTCGCCTTGGGTACGCAGCCAAAAGCGGATAGTGATACTCGTGGCAGGCGGACCGAACAAGATGCAAATGAACAGAGTTATGGGCATTTGCACAAGTGTGATTCATATAAATGTATGCATGTTAGGGTGGTTTTTATTTATTTATTTATTTAAAAGAGAACTAATTATAAATAATTAATCCACTTGTAAGAATCAGCACTGGCTACCAGGGCCATCGGCTCAGAGTGGTTTTTATAACACCAAATATAGAAATTATGTGTTTGAAATTCAATGATTTAGAAGAAACATTTTTGAATGTTTCAGTAAGCATTAAAAGGGTGTTGAGTCGAGAAAAATAGTTCAAATTAAATTATTGAGTAAAAATTTTCTTCTTGGCTTGTTTCTCCTGGATAACCTTAAAGTCATATATATAGTTGCCGATTTTGTAAAATTTACAATCAAAAGGAATGCCATGTTGCTATTAACTAGAACATATAATTCTGAAGGATATTTTGCCTTATAGCATACAAGCAAAATTATTCCTGTTAGTTTTATTGGCCACCCTAAAGCATATTCTTATGCAAATACCTAACTAATTGAACAGCTCTACCAATACAACATAAATACTGCCTCTTAAAATAATATAAATGAATATGTCAATTTGACTTAACAACAATAATTGCAACAAAAATATAAAGTGGCAAAACCTTTTCGAATTGCAACGGCAAACCTGTTAAAGGTGGTAAGAAATACGCAGATTATAAAATGTTAAACAACAACAAAAACAAAACAAACAACATACAAGTAACAGATAGTCAAACAAAACACATTGATTAGAGATACATGGAAATATAGAGACATAAGAGCCCGCATATACCAAATTAATTTAGACCCGTGTTAGAAGCGGCGGACTGTCTTTGCGAACTCTAGAATTTCTTTTTTTTATCAATAATTAGACTTTTTTAAAACTTATAACAATTTCTAAATTTATCCAATTTAGACAGAAAAAGATAATACAGGAAATGGTTCCAGACTCGGTAAAAGGGAATATATGCCTCTATCTATTTTATATTGTATTAAGGGGTTAGGGGTAGTCAGAATTTTCAAAAAATTACTTTTTTTTTAACTTTCGCTAAGTGTAATATCTTAAAAATATTCTCTGAAAATTTCACGTTCCTCTGATAATTAGGTTTTGAGTTATTCGACAAATAAGAAAGAGAGTTCGGGCACTTCAAAGCGATACTATGAAATTTTAAGCGCGTTTTTCTCAAAACTATGTTTTTTGAACTGGTGACAACTGTAACTCGAAAACCGCTCAGTAGATTTTAATGAATTTAGAATACATAATAAACTCGGGCCTGATCGAAGTATTTTTTTTAATATCGATTTTTAAAACCAATTAATTTTCACAAAAATTTAGAAAAAAAATTCCTGATTCAATTTGAATCATTATTCTTATCATTTTTCGTACAGAAATTAAAAATTATTAGGCTTTTTATTATTGGAAGTAACATAGTATTAAATATTATAAAAATTATTTTAAAACCCGGAGTTCTTGAAAACAACTTATAATGCGTATAGAAATGTAATATAACAATGCAGTTAGTTTGTTGAGCTTAATACTTATGATTTTCTTTACGTTGCGAAAAAAGTATCGCATTTAAAAATTACTTCAATTTCCAAATATAATTAAATTAATTTGGTGAAATAAAGCAAATTATGTAATTTTTGATTGAGATCTCAAACACGCACAGTCACACCAATTAGGTGTAAAGTAGCAAACCATTGCTGTAAATAATAAAAAGAGAAGTGGCAATCATAAAAATTGTAAACTGCAAGCTCTGTGCGTTGCCTAAAACGGAGCTCGCTGGGAGCACCAAGTCTCTGGTGACGGGCAGCACATAAATGGGCAAAGCCGTGTAAACAAAATGAGATTTTTTAAAGATTGTAGTTTTGAAAGGCGTAAATATTGAATTTTGACGAAAATTTATGTGGCGGAGTCATTGTCGGAAAGTGTTTGAGATTCGGTTGAAGAAATTTATGCTTCAGATTTTTATATTTTTTTTTTTTTTAATACACGTGTTCATGTAAGCAGTATTTTGATCAAACTTCTGAGTTTTAATGTTCCTCATGCTTATAGGAACACATGTATTGTAGTAGTAATATTTTTCACTTTTTAAAAGTTTTTCTTTAAAAATCTCTTCATACACAGAGGTCTAAAGCAACGAAGTCGTTTCAGTTAAGAGCAGAAATTAATAAATATTTCACGAAAAAGGCTACAACACTACTGGCATTGCAACAAACTTAAATTTTATATGCGGTAATAGATTTGCGAACAAAGCTTCCGTCAACTTTTAATATTGAAATACTCTAGGTTTATGTGAGCGCATTCTTTCCTAAAAAAAGTTATCGTTCACCTTTTTTGAACGCTAATTTTTCTGTCCAACTCAATTATTGTAGCATTTTAGGAATTGAGAATATAATTAGCCTACTGAAGAAAATATTGCGTAAAATTTTTATCAAAAATGAAAAATAGCGATTTTCCTTTCCCTTTTTTTAACCTTTTCAAAATTTTTCTATTCAGCAACTAAAAACGCTTCTTCGGTCTTCCTTCTTCAAATTTTTAATTTACACCTGACTACCAAATAAAATTATAATTATTTTTTATTATATAAATGTTAGCGCCAACTGGTGTACTGGAATGTCGACTCAATAATACACACTCATAATACTTATTCCGGTGTGGAGTTTATAAATTTTGAAAATAAGATTATCTCTATGAAGATATTTGCCATTTGCTATTTTCTGATACACTAGTCTTTAAGCATACAATAGAAATAATAATTCTGGAATAAAAAGTAATAAATTCAATGTTGCATTTATATCTGTGCTTTCAACAAGAGTGGACTTTTATATTCCGAATTTAAAGTACAAATTTTTTTTGTTTTTCAAATTTAAACTACTTTTACAATAAAATTATTCCAACAACTAAAAAACACCTGCACTTACATTGCCATATTCTCTGTGACCGCTTTGGAAAATTGCATAGCAAACCAATTCATACTAAAATGCCAGCAATTGTAATACTTCACACAAAACAGCATCGAAAAAAAAAAAAAAACGGTTTATTGTCTCCGTCCCTTAATGAACCAGGAGAACGCTTGGGTGTAAATGAATAAGTTTGAGTATGCTTGAGCTAGCTGGCGTCTGTTTGTCTAACGAAATCAGCACATTAGCATAAAAACTAGGTGATTAACGGACAGCTTAATGCTTATAAAAGTTGGTGGCTAAATAATTAAATTCAGTGAGACTCATTATTTGAAATAAATGCAATTATACGATTGTAGTGATGACGTTTGACTTTTCTCTTTTTTATTTTGATTTAGAATTAACTAAAGCAAATAAATTATGAGAGCACCACAAATTGTGTTACTTATTGGTAAATTTTGCTACTCTGGAACTTGTTTGAGGTTATATGGGGTCCATTAATTTAGGTTAAGTTATACTGTACGCCGATTGAGTTAGGGAAATTGAATTAGTGTTTAATTATGTTAAATTAGATAAAGTTATGTGAAATTATTTTAAGTTACATTATGTTGCGTTACGCTTGGAGAACGATTTTAGATGATTCCACCTTCCTACAAACCTTTTTTGTTCCACTCTAAGCCAGAAGAATATCGCAACCGCACAGGTTTTGGTTATTGATCAGAAGCTTATCGCTGTATCTTTACAGCGCAAAAGAGCACAGAAATTCCTGATAGCGATTTGGGGATATTTTTTACTACCTTATATAATTCCCTGCATGCTCTTTGAACTAAACTTTACCTGTAAATTGTGAACAAAAACCTTTAATATACTAGGTGGGTTGTGCTGAAGCTCTCTCATTATAATGATGGAGACAGTTTTTGTGCAATTAAGATATTTTATTTAATTAATCTAATCTCAAGCTGTTTTGGCCAATTTATCATTTACGTTTTTTCAAAAGAAGTCCTTTTGAAATCTCGCTAGGTTCAATGTATGTTACCACAGCCTAGTAAAAATTTCATCCAATTTGCAATAGTCCAATTTGTTCCATAACTAGTAAATTTAAAACAATAGCGGGCAAATAAGTTGTAAACTTTCAGCAAAAACAATGGAAAATGCTAGCGATTTTCCAGATATTATGGTGCAATTTGTTATCATTTCATCGCCACCGAAACTCGGCACACTTCCAAAGCAGCGCCGAAAGTCGGCAATCAAATCGCATTAAATTAAATTTAAGCGACCAACTAAAAAATAATAAATAAAATGTTGCAAAATATAAATATTAAAATACTCGAGTATATCTGTCTGTCCGTCGACCATTTTAGCGGCTGGGCAATACTGTTTTCGATGTAATTGGAAATAATTTATCTGAAAAGCTTTTATGGTAGATTTCGAAGCACCATTTGAAAATGCACTACGTGCTTATAAATGCACATTAAATTTATGTATATGTAAGTATTATGGCTGCCGCAGGCGCTCCGACGTTGCGGGCGTCTTTATCAGCGCGAGCGCATTACTCCTACGAGTCGGCGTCGCCGAGATAGAAAAGGATTTTTATTACATTTTCTTTTTGTGCTTCTTAACATTAATTATTTCGCTATTTTTCTTTTTTCTCATAACACGCTGTCGTTTGGCGCACTTGCCAGTATCTGAAGTTTTTAGTCAAAAACCACAACTAATTTGCGGTTGCGGTGTTGCCTTTTCGCTACTGGCGTTAAATGCAACAAAGTATATCTTTGATGTCAGTACATTTGTAGCAACACGCTGTAGTAGGTAGTGATTTCCCAGTGGGGTCGGTTGTGGTTTTTTACTTGATAGCTGTTGCAGTTTTATTACTCGATTTCCAATTGCGCCTCTGGCACGTAGTATTGTTTAGGCAAATTTGGTAACTCGCATTTTATTGATTATTGGATTAATAATGCAGTTGGTGTTTATGTGTATACTGTGGGATAGATAGAGTAAGCAATTATATGTAAAAGAACTAAAAGAACCAGCTGCAAAAAAAAAAAAAAAAAAAAAAAAAAAAAAAAAAAAAAAAAAAAAAAAAAAAAAAAAAAAAAAAAAAAAAAAAAAAAAACAGGCTGGGATTTGACATACAACATATACACGAAAGAATTACTGATAAAAAGTTTAGTTTAATATGTTTTTTAGCGTTCGACAGTCTGAGTGCTTTAGTTGATGGACTCCTTTGTGTATGCGAAAACATATGAAGCAGAAAATTAGTTTCAATATTGCAAGAAGAAAACTCCGATTACTGCTTGAAATTTATATATTTTACATAATAGCATTTATATTGAACTCTGGTGAGTCTTAAAAAAAAATATTAATCTTTGGATTTAAGCTACATTGGAGCAATTGCGTTAATAACTTTTGGTCAACTTTCATTATTACATCACACCAAATATAATTTCTTTGATATGCAGTAGTAAAGATTTGCCAAAACTGAGCTTGAAATAATTCTTTCCGCTACCCTAAAACACCGTCATTGCCCCGCGAACTCTCACTCAAGCATTGCCTGTCAATTGGCGCAATGAATTACAGGTTGCATTATGAATTGCCGGCTGAAATGCATTTCATGTAATGCATTCATTCTATGACAACAACAATTTTCTTCCTACCGGCAACGACTCAATAGCAAAAGAACCATAAAGATACTATGGCAATTTGGATTACCTTGAAATGTAACTTTCGCAGCGGCCAGAAATGCTTTTCACAAACCTTTTGCAAGCCGCGCCACTTAGGAACACATACGTACACATGAAATGCTGTTATGATTTATGTGCACACACATACACTAAATGCATATGAAGAAGATAGAGAGTGTGCTATCAACGATTGCTGGCGTCTTTGCCGCTTCAAAGGCAATCAGTTGCGGTGGATTGTAGTCAAATTGACTTTGAGTTGTGTCTGGCCTAAAGTTCGTTTGCTTTTTGCTTGTGGCGGCGCAGGCAACACAACTGACAGTGGGATTCAGTTGAACTTGACTGGGGTTCACGTTAAATTTGCTTTGGGGCTGATTGTGGCGCGATGTGTTTATTACAGGTGAAATGTGTTTACATTGTTACAAGCAGATAGTCTTTTTTCAAAATATCATGTCTAATTTTATTTTTATTTTTTAATAATTAATTTTCTACTACCTTTCGTTGGGCGCTTGTAGTTTTTTCCAATGCTATCAATCATAGGCGCAAGACATTCTGACTACTCAACGTGTACGAGATAAATATTATTTTTGTCGTAGGGGAGTGTGAAATACCCTTTCGGTGTCTTTGTAGACACTCATTGGCTAAGTATGTACGTAAATGTAGCACGAACGTGTCAGCTAATGCGAGATTTTCGTATACTTTACAACAAAACCTATGTTGGTTGGTTGGTTGTTTATTGTGCTTTGAAGCTATGATTTAGTACAACATGAGTAGACACTGCTTTATTTGTTCAGGAAGAATTACAGAAAACACAAGCCATCCATTAGCAGCAAACATGCCTTAAAATATACATATTTACAATTGTCTATGTACAAAAAACTATTTACGAAAGTAATAAAATATTTGCTACCTTTGCACCGCTTGTGCGTCTATTTCTTTCTTCCTAGATATTTCTGCAACTATTTTTGTAGCTATAGATGATTTTGGAATTTTCATATGTATGAAGTAGTTGCTTAGTTTTTCAGTGAAATTACCACATTTTTATTTATGCTCCACACAAAATTTCTTTTCCGAAACTCTTAAGTGAGTACTGTTAATAGCAACACACTCACACATCGCAATAATTCACAAACTCACAGTTATTATACAAAAAACAAACAGCAACTCATTTATACAACATTGTATTGCCTACAATGAGTAAAACTGAAATAAAAGTAATCAAAAGAGTATTTACTTTCACTACGTACACCACCTGTGGCAGCAGAGTATTACTCATTGCATACGTGTAATATGGCGCCGCAAAACGGTCATCGCAGTCGACGTTTTCTTTTCTCTTCCTTTTCGTCTCCAATTACATCACTTGGCAGCAGGCAGGCGAACGGCGTTTACCGCACCACTTCCTGACTATTAGCATAATTCGCAATGCTAGCCTCAGCGCCATCAGAGGGTCCAACAACGTCTCCAACGCATTCGCATCATCACTCATTATTTTTCTTAATTCCATCTGGCTGCTCAAAAAAACGCAAAGCAACAAACACATAGTTAAAGGAAAATGGAAATATAATTTTCCGTTTCTCCAAGTTGACGTGCAATCAGACCAGAGTGTTAAGCCAAGTAGGTGGTCCACTGCGTTTTGTTGGCGGCACGCTTAAACACGCTTTTAACTAAACTATTAAGTTGTATTTTTATAAATAACAGATATACGCATGTATTTGCGTACTTGGAGCTCCACCAACTTAAGTTTACACAAGGCGAGAGATTTATTTGTATTATTTGCTTTAGGAAATAAAATGCTTTATTTTTAAATAATTTAAGAAAAAGTATTTTAAGATTTTTTCTTAGAGGAAAATACTCTGTCTCAAGGTATTTTTCCGCAATAAGGTTTAAGCTAGTTCTGCCAATGAGCTGTGTTTGCAAAGTAGTGTGGAAGAATTTTGGTTTTTTGATTGCATTAAGCAGTAAAATACACATTATACCTGAAATCATAAATCGGACACTCGGTAAAGTTGTGGCTGAAGCAAAACTCATCACAAAAGCATACATAATTTTAACGAATTTAATAAATACTTAAACGAATTTTAAGTTTTAGTTTAGGTGAAAATATTTAATAATTTCCGATGAATTGTGAAAATGACATAAATTTTTAAACCAGAAATAAATTTTATTTCATTTGAAAATAAATAAGTTTCCATTACATATACATATACTATGTATCTTAAAATCTATCCTAATACTTCCTTTTCGGCTTAAGTGAGATTCAAGAGGCTTACTAAGTGTCACATTTTTATATACAGCTAAGTAACAACATAATTTATAAGCAGTTATGTACTATTAAATAAGTTAGCAATCAAGTTATTCCACAGCCACTTGAATAGCGTCAGGTTCTTATTTAATCACTAGACATCAGATAGAAATATCTGCCAGTCTTACTGCTATGGCTTGTGCGCGTGCGTACGATAGTCAATCGGCTTTAATCTTGAATTGGCAGGCTGTTTACACGCAAATGCTTATCGACATATGTCAATTAAAAGCTAAATTACTAAGTCGAGAGTTGTTGACAGTTTTTAGTTGGAAATTTCAATTGGCGATCGCATAGTAGAAGCATGCCTGTGAGAAATGTCACATGTGTCACATAAGAAATTGATTTATATTTTAATAATATATATTTCTACTGTCTGTTGTTAAGTTTCATATTGGACCGGCCAACGTTAGGGTATTTTGTTGCTTTTTATTTTGTTACACAACCTAAGCTATGTTACGTTATGGTACGTTAACTTAAGTTACGTTCTGTTAAGCGTTTTTATTTTACAACATATGTATTTTGTGCTAAGCGTTGTAAAATCTCTAGGCTCCCTCTTTATCTTTTATATCCGCCTTCTCTATACTTCTATATCACTACGTGCTTGCCTAAGCATTTACAAGACCCAATCAACTTTACGTGTCTGTAATTAATCAATTTCTTCCCTAATTAAAGTTATTCTGTGCCGCTTGCTGGAGTATAAGCATGTTAAGTTAACAAATTTTGTATTTTTCATTTTGCTTTCATTTTGCTTAGCTAGCAAGAAAACTAAGTTACTAACATTCTCGCACTTTGGTTTTTAATTTTTCATACTGAAATTTATGGCTCTGGTGGCTTAGTTGATTGTTATTTCAATTTGATTTGGTTGCATGCATTAAAATGCAAATTTCAATTCTAATTTATCCAACTTTCTGCCAATTCTACACAGCTATTCGAATGAACGAAGTGAACGAATTGGCTAGCAACTGAGGGTGGGAGTATTTAATTGGCGTTGGTGTGGCTAATCGAAAATAATCAATAGGCTACGGAGAGTAGCTGTAATTTAAGAAAGTTCCAACGAGAATTGGTAATTGTGTTGCTGGTTTTGGCTACCATTGCTAACAAGATTCAATAGCAAAAGCGATTGTTGTGGTTAAATAGAGCTTATTATTTTAATTTCCGTTCTTGAAAAATATTTAGTTTTCTTATTACTTTTTTCTCAGATCTAGATGAACACTCAAATTTCGCGGTACGTTTTAAGATATATAGAAAATTTACTTTAAATATAAGATATTGTAGTCTGTCAAAGAAAAAACATTTACGGCAGGTATTGTCAATCACATATATATTGAACATAACAGCTGCTTTTACAGTTAACACTATAATGGTTTACTTTTCCTCTAATTTAGATACATTTTTATTTATTTTTGCCTAGTAAAGTTATTGTATTGAAACCTCTCACACTTAAAGTTTTCTACTTAAATTATATTTCACACTTTCATTCAGTGCCTGTTTTAATAATTATCTACCCTAACTTCTTTATGTCACTAGAAAATTCACTGGATTATTCTACGAATATTTTACTCATGAACCTTATTCATTTGCAATTTAAGAGCCATGGTGTATTCCACAAAATGCCTCAGGGCACCATTAAAACTAAGATGACAAACCAGTGATTTTTAGTACTTGATCGTAAGTTAACCAGTAAAATGAATATGCGAAGGTATAATTTATGCGTGATGCAAAAAGTAGCAGCAAGGGCTGAAGTGACTTCTTTTATACTAGTACCCATATATAAAATGATTTAATAAGAATTTATGTTATGAAATATGTATTAATTCATTGGCATGGAAAATATGTTTATTAAATATTTAAATTTTGATTTATGCTAACCAGTTAAAATGAAAGGGAGACTCTGTGCTGAACTCAGCATTAAACTGAAGACTTAAGCGGTGAACTCTTCGCTATCAACAACAACTACTTCCTCAACAAATTCTTGCTTGCAGTAACCATCTCTGCAGTTTATGACAAATAACTATTGAACCACGAAAGTGCCAGTAAATAAATACAAATTCAAAGATCTAAGACATAAGATGTTTAATGGAAATATTTTATTATGACTTTATTGCCTTCGGCGGTCAATTGAAGTGGGCGTCACCGGTGCTATTAAAAAACAATTTAGCATGCACCTAAGTTTCAAGAGCAAAGATGCTGCTCCTAAGTGAGCACCTACACACATAAATAAACACATGTAGAGGCATTGTCTGGTGGCAAGCATTGTGTTTGTTGTGTCAATTCTTTCTTTGCTTTGCCACTGCCATGATATTAACATAGAAAATGCTTTCAAGGCTTACGGTGAACGCGTTTGCTCGGTGGCGATATTTTGCACACTTTCTTCTTTTGCATGTGGCAGCATTCGCATTGAGTTGCCGCTAGTTCGACAAAGATAGTCTTTAACATTTATGAGCATTGCCATTTAAATTAATATGAAAAGATAGTGACTTTAGACTTTATTATAGTCATCAAATTCGTATTTGAGGCAATTTCAATGGCAAGCTAAGCATAAATCTGTATGTTAGTCGCGATTGGAATTGATTTTGGTGTAAAACTAATAGTTTTTTAAACGACGATTTAGATAAGTAAAAGTATAAGTATAAGTATAAGTATAAGTATAAGTATAAGTACAAGTATAAGTATAAGTATAAGTATAAGTACAAGTATAAGTATAAGTATAAGTATAAGTGTAAGTATAAGTATAAGTATAAGTATAAGTATAAGTACAAGTATAAGTATAAGTACAAGTACAAGTATAAGTATAAGTATAAGTATAAGTATAAGTATAAGTACAAGTATAAGTATAAGTATAAGTATAAGTATAAGTATAAGTATAAGTATAAGTATAAGTA
>NW_017537293.1:37210-78915 GCF_001853355.1 Bactrocera latifrons
AAGTATAAGTATAAGTATAAGTATAAGTATAAGTCTAGAAATAATTAGTACCAAAAAAAATTACGGCTAAGACTTAAAGCATTTATGCCACACTTTTCTTTTAACTGTGCCTTGTTATCTCTTTCCATATTTTTTTCATACTCTCCATGCGGTAGCGAATTGCGCGAATTAATTGGCAACACTCTTTGCGCTATCAAAGGCGGCAAGATGCTACCATGCAGTGTTCATTGCAAAAACGACACCAAAGGGCTGATGCTATTTTATTCCAGTTGTTAATTTAATTTCAGATGTCTAAGCCAGGATGAAAGAGGATATATCGGCCAACAAATATTTACAAAGAAACAACAATAAGTGTACGCGTTGCCAGCTGCAAACTAAATAACCTATTGTGGTTGAGATAAATGTCGTGGGGCATGCGCAGCTGTCGCGACTGGCAAGTGTGTCCAATCACAATCAAAAATGCAGATTATTTCCGAGATAAAACACTTTATGCCTGCGCTTGAACATTAAATTTTTGAAAAGGTTGTATACATGTTCTTGTGATCCTTTTTCGTTGCAGCTTGTAATTTAAGGCCTTCCCTTGTTAGCTACATATTTCACATTTATTGTTTTTGCTTCTTTAATATTTGTCTTTTACATAAATTGCAATTATGTGTCAGCAATAATTCAGTAATATCATTTAATATTAAACCAAGGCATAAGAAAAAGAGTTTAAGATAATCCAATTATGAATATCACAATAATTTAATGAAAGAATTTTAAAAGTACTGAAAATATTCTGCAATGAATTTTTATATTTCTGTAATTATCTACATTCCTCTAAGATAATTCGTTAGCACATTGCTGACTCCTTCAAGTTCGAGCGAATATAGAAGATAAAGATAACAATAATTTATTAACTGAAATGGAATTTTTTTCTTTATTGAAATATGTTCAACTGTGTGAGTAGAGTCAGAGACCAAAGTTGAATTCATTTGATCCTCCAATACAACGAGTATAAACTATCTTTATATTATTTTGATGATAAATTTCCACGGACTAAATAATTAATTAACTTCCTAGTTGCCAGTGCGAAAGCAAATTAGATATGCTTGTGCCAAAAACGCCAACCATCGCACACCATCTCACTTTAATACCTTTGAGGCACATGCGTGTGTCAACAAAACCACTTGCAAAACAAAAACCACAATAACGCAGTCAGAATTAGCAACAGCAATATAAAAGAAGCAAACGCAGCTAATGCTATGAGCAACAGAATTCGCAAAGAATGGCTTTCACACGCTTGATTAAGTGAAATTTCTAATACCACCAGCGTTGTTGTAAAAGCTATTGTGGCAGTTTGCCAGTTTAGTTGAATGTAGTACGAGCAATGCTGCATCACAGGCAATGCGGAAGCATTAGGAGGCAATTCACTCCTAAAAGAATTGCTCGTTTACATAAGAAGTCTTTTGTAAAACTCTGTATGCGTTAACGCCAAATCGGTGGAAGTAATTTGTCAGTCATTAATAACCTTCGAGTAATCGTACAAATATTAAGTGTACTTTACTCACGCATGCATTTGCATAACTAACATATTTACACACATAAATATACACCTAACGACACATATAATGTTATATGCAAATCTGTTCTTAACGAACTCGGAACATGAAAAACTTTTTTCATCGAAAATTAATTTGCTTGTTTGTTTAGTGCTAAAAAAGGCATAAACGCGCCGAAACAAAGTTTCACTCGAACGAACTGGAGCAATAAAATAAAAGGGGAACAAACAAAGTTGAAAATTATTAACTGATCATGTTTCTCTATGCTGGCGTTAGAATCGTTAAATTTGCATTTGTAATGGACACTTACAAACGACTTAATGACAAGGTGTGAACATGCCTCGAACATTTTCACATTCAAAAACGCAAAATCTGGCTAAACCGCTGCTAATTCCAGACCAAAAGCCAAGGAGCAATAAGCGCAAATGCAATTAAGATGCTGACCACGACTAACTGGGGCGCAAACAGCGATTTGTAATTAGAGAATTCAAAATAAAGTGAAACGATAATCATTTGAATATTGATTGAAGTTGTTACAAAAAAAAAAAAAAAAAAAAAAAAAAAAAAAAAAAAAAAAAAAAAAAAAAAAAAAAAAAAAAAAAAAAAAAAAAAAAAAAAAAAAAAAAACCTTTTTGCACATATCTTAAGGCTATATTTTATTGGATCATATTAGTAAACTGTAATAGTAAGTAAACAATATTAAATATTGTACTTAATATACTTAAGTTTTCCTCGATAAAAAATAATTTGATTCAATGGTTGCATATTCTCTAACAAAAAAAAAAAACAACAAAAAAAAAAAATACTTCATTGTTTGCACCATTTGTTAATTTTCGAATATTTGATAAAGGAGTTATAATAAAAAGAAGTTAATGGACAGAAATACACTGCAAATTGACGAGCTTGCATTTTAAAAAATCTTTCACCACTTACAATTTACACTTTCCTTTTTTCTTGTAAACACTTTCTTAATCGAAACACTTAAGACTAAGTATATGCCATAGAATCAAACTAGAAGACTTTGTTACATTTACTCTACATACCGTTCTAGTGCTACTACTATTCTACTGTTTTCCGTTAATTAATTGATTTAATGCGCTAAAAAAGATAGACCAACAACAAAACAATTATAGCGCCTAAATTGACCTACTTAAGTAACTTCGTCACATAATTTTCACCACAGGAAAATAAAGTTTGTTTGAATATAATTGTATGTAAAAACTGCATTTATTCCCTAAGCAACACCTGAACGCACCGAAAGTGATGCGTTGCCAATTATTCAACTCATTCACGTGAAATTGTTAAAATTCAAGAATCTGAAGAATTTCCTCAGCACCGCCACTCAGCAAATACTCGCTTTAGTACCATAAAAGCTGGCAGAGCTTAAACCAAATGACCTTAACTGAAATTAACACTTTCCGGCGCGACCAAAGAAGGCGAAGGCACGTCAAGTCTGGATTAATTTTCTACCAATGTATTCAGATATACATACCATCCGTATATACAGCTCAGAATGCGATCCAGCCCATACATTCAGACATACAGATGCAAGCGCGCTGTCACAGCGACAATTTTCTTGTCCATTTGAAAAGCTAAACAAATTAAATAAATTTAATTGAGTCATATTTTAGAAGGATATTCTGAAGTCGCGGTAACTGAGTGTAATGTTCTCAAATGGGCGGAAAAAACATCAGGGGAATAATAATAACTGAATTAGTTTCATTTGGTAGTTGAAGTTAATTGTGATGGATGAAGAGATTCGTTTTTCGTTTTTGACTGTTTTCAGTTTCATATTGCAATAATAACTGTCTGCGGATGTGGTTAGGAGGTGTGTGATTATCTGCAGGATGAACAACTACACCGGCACGTACGCAAGAGCTAATTTTTCGTTGGTTTATCTGGGCACGCAATCTGCCACAAGCGTCACAATGTTATGTCTCTTTGATTTATAAACTTAGAGCTTGCCGCTCATTAGACGTGGCGAGAAAAGTTATCTGCATATGCAAAATCTACCGCATAGATGAAAAGCTGAGAACCGCTTGCGCATCCATCGCTGCCAACACATGCTCGCTCACTCAGGTAAGTGAGAGACCGAAGTAGAACAAACACAACATACTCGAGCACCTGCGCACCGCCGACAATGCGCATTTGGCCGCCATATGCGCGCATTGTTGTCCCCACAGAATCTCTGCGCTGAAAGGCTTTGAGCATGCAACGTGAATTATCGACCCAACTTGACACTGCAAAAGCTTTGAATGCATTTGACGAAGGAACGCCAGGTGCACATAAGCAGATAACATGAATAAGTATTAGCGAGATTCGGAATGGCACTGAAAGCTACTAGTAGTGTTCGATGACTGGTGGCTGGATGTCAATGAAGTTCTGTGTGCGTCTGCATGTCTGGTGACTTCTTAGGGTAACAATTCGAATTTCAATATTGACAATGTATAGTTGGGAATTGTCACAAATACATAACTCATGCAAAATGGTAGCGAAAGTAAATATTTGTTTAATCCTTCTAGATGTTTATGATAAAACTCAATTGAGAAGTGGTGAATTATGATATTTAGAAGACTATTTTGACAGAGGAAGCCCAAAATATTTTTATTTCAAAATGTATTTCGCTTTTTTGCCATAGAGCTATAGAAGTCGATAGCATTGATATTGAAAGTATTGAACTGTTAATGGATTTACTATATATTAGTTTCGTCCAAAACAATTGACGGTTGGTTAAATTTTTCTGTATACAGTCTTTGCGGAACCTTTTATGCTCTATAAAGTTGATGAGTGCGATTTCTTCCTTTTCGGAAAAATGCACGGGCATACTGGCGGCCATACCCACTAACGAGCTAAAACACTCGTTCAACATGCTTTTGGACCATGCAAAAAGCTGTATTGGAGCAGAAGGAGACTATTTTGAATACTATAAACTGATTTTGTACAAAAATCCAGCTGTGCTGTTTTTTTACGTCCTGTTTACTTTGGAAAGCACCTTATATCATGAAACTAGAAACGGGTGGAGATGCAAAGGCCTAATAGCACAATGTTAGCTTTCTAATAGTTGTCGGGATTATATCAGGAATTGCGCAGTATATAAGTGTTCATGTTATGATACCTAAAATCTTGCCGGATATTAGTTGCCAAATTTGTTGGGAAAAGATGAAAATTGCTTCTCGACATCTAGTAATCGTTTGAGGAGGAAAATATTGAAAACCTTGATATCTAATCATATCTAATACGATAATTTATCTAGTTGTCTCGGGCACGGAATACGCGTGCTTCAAGTGAACCATTTTCTTAACGTTTAAATGAAAGCTTATTTACATTCTAATAGCTACATTCGGCAGTTAAATTTTATGGTCTGAATTAAAAATTCATTTTCAAAGATTAAAGCAATATATTTTCAATAAGCAATAAATTATTGAAAAAAAAAAAAAAAAAATTAATTGAATAACTCTGTAATAAAGTTAAATTGTATATGTGCCACGTGAACCAAAATAATGATCTCCGATTCGATTTGCCTAAATTTGTGGTAGCAATTTTCAAATTACATAATGGATAAAAGACAACAAGTCAACAAGTTATCAGCAGCAAATTGCCACAGCACACAGTTAACTGCATACAAGCCAACAAACACACACACACACAGATCAGCGATTTGCATGTATTTGAAGGCAATACAACTGAACTAATTTAACTAGAAAGCAATAAATTTACGATTTAGAATTTTTTACATATTAAGCCAGAAAAAAATAATATTAAATTAGCGAATTGTTGGAAAGTTGTAAGTGATTATGATTAAAGTTGTATAAAAAAACATTTAAAATATTTTTCCATTTGAAAATACATAAGAAATTACCAGATTTCTTGAAAATAATTTTCTTTCAGCGGGCACACCACCATAGCGCCCGCTGAGGCTGCGACCACCCCTTTTTCAACACCTTCACCAAGCGACCAATCTACTAAGATGGGAGATATCAACGCAAAACTCCCACGAAAAGTCGACGGCTGCCCGATTAGGCTGACAAATTTATGTAGCGCACACACACACATAAAACTTTAATATAGTTTTTGTGGGCTGCCACAGATTGTGGCACATAACTTACAAAGCTGCCACCAAATTTGTTATATTTTCATGTCAATAAGTTTTGCAAAAATAAAATTTACAACAAACATGCTTTTGTGGCAGCGAGTTAACCTTTCCAAATGCAGACGCGAAATGGTTCGGCATGTGATTTTTATATTTCTATATAAAGATTTAGAATTGTATGAGTGTCTCAGGCGCAAAAAAATTAAGTTTTAAATGTACCCACATGAATTCATAGCAAGCCGCTGTATCTGAGCCGTAACTGGCTGTTTCTGCCGTACTCTAAATAATTGAATGCTCATATAGCTGTTGTTGTACGGAAATATTTGAAAAAATTAGTTAAAACAAAGTGACAAGTTTGCTATGGATTTTTGGTGCGTTGTACAGATATTTGCAATAGATTGCAGTTATTTATTCATATATAAATTTAATTTAAGCTGGATAAATTGATAAAAGAACTGGGTTTCAAAGACCGATACAAATGCACTTTTTGGTTTTGGTTTCAACAAATTTAGTGCGCTTTCTGAAAAAAAAAAAAAAAAAAAAAAAAAAAAAAAAAAAAAAAAAAAAAAAAAAAAAAAAAAAAAAAAAAAAAAAAAAAAAAAAAAAAAAAATGACATAAGTTCTATTGACGAAAGGAAGGTTTACTTCTTCATTCTGCAAAACGGAAATTCAACTTGTTCTATATTTCGCAGAAAGCCAGCCACCAACTAGGCAACCTCACTCGAAAATAATAGGCTGCGCCGCCTGGGTGGCACGGCAAATCAATTGCAGTCTGTGCGATGCAAAAACATGAATTTAACGAGCTTCATTTGCAATCAGAGGCCAAGTCACATGTGCTCAGTACATATTTATACATGTGTATATACAAAGTGTGCAAATAAAGGCATTTGTGTAACTGCTTATAAGTCAACTGGTGTGGCATTCAAAGCATTAGATATTATCTGCAGCTCAGAAACTAAGGCAATTGAACACGCTTAATTGGTAGTAAAGTGATTGAGGTAACAGGAATTCTTAATGAAAAAAATTATACTCATACAAAGCTATTATATTTATCAATTTTGTTGGACTTTAAAGATTTTACTGCGTTTTGGATTATCCATAGCACTTCTTATATTATAATTAAATAAAAATAATATATAATGTTTTCTATACATGTACGCAAAATTTTCATTAATAACGCTCCTCCCTGCCGGGCTATTAAACATTGCACAGGAGACTGAACGTCTAACCAGTCAACTGTTGGATACTTTGCATACCAATATTCATTGTTGTTAGCCGAAACAGGTATTTTTGCATTGTAGTTACCCAAAACAAAGTGTAAACAAAATCATGACACGTTTGACCCAAATACCTTGCCACAATGAGATATGTAAACAATTGTACTGGTTATATAAATGTATGCATTTATACACAACTAACTATATACGAATATATGAAGCCATTTTCAGGAATTGACTTCTTAATAAAAGCGAGTTCTTGTCATACCGGGTTCACTGTACTGTATGTCGGTATATTTGCGAGTATAAATATTTAATTAGTCTTCACAAAAATAAATATCTTTTAGATTTTAGATATCTAACTTAATTGGAACCTCTAAAATTTAATTTTATTACTTTTTAGTTCAATGGTGGTAGCAAGTTAGTAAAGTGAAAGTAAAGTAGCCTGTTTGAAGTAAAATACAAATGTGTGTTCTGTCTGCAAAGTGCCGCATTATTTATTTTGTTGTTTCCATTGCTTTTATTAAGCTGTAAAACCCAACACTTCGTTATTTGGCTTCTATATGAATTCAGGTTCGTGGCTTAAGTCTTTTGATTTGATCCTCAGTTTTCATTTGGGTAGTTTTTTTTTCATTGGCAGTGGACCTTTTTTATTAATAATATTTATTGAAGTTATAAATAAAGAACTACAAATAAATAGGTTAAGAGGAGCAATGAAGACATATACTCGATTAAGGATTGAACACACTATCATAACACACGCGCACTTACTATCGGGTAAAAGCCCATCCATTTGCCCCCTTTGCGATGACACCGCTTCTATCAAACACTTACTCACACTCTGTCCGATGCTTCACTCAACAGCCCACAACTCTGGCAACATTGATCTCATAAAACTACTAAGTGAACCTTCAGAAAAAAAAACGTTATGATTGTATATAGATTCTTAGAAGCCAACGATTTTTTAAAACAGATTTAAGCAACTTACATCTTTACTAACCCTTAGCTAATAGAATTTTTACCTAGTTATAATTACAAGGCGGCTGAAGGCCTCGTAGCCAGTGCTACGTTTATGTATTTATATAATAAAACTCTTTTTGTTATATGAATTATTATAAATAAATAAATAAGTTAAGAAAAAAATTTAGAATATTTCAAAGCTTTCAAATAACAAAATTTTAGGATTAAATCAGAAAACTCTAAGTCTACTTTCAGGCACAAACAGCCATTTCTTAATACAGGCGCACGCCGGTACGCCAGTAAATAGTTTTAGTGACTGAACTGGTTTGTATATGAAATTATCAAAATGTTTAATCGAGGCAATGAATTAACCAACTTCACCAGAAACAAAGTTTATTTCACGGCGCTGCCACTTCAAGCATACAGAGTCTTTACACAGGTGTGTGCACGTATGAGTGCTGCGATTGCCATAAAGTGATAAACGTTTGAAAAAGTGGTAATAATGCTACTTGGGAGTATGGCGTCTAGGCACGCGATATGCAAATTGTATATGCAATTCGCGTGTTGAATCATTGGAAATTGTCAACGTGCCGCAAACAGTTGTATACATATTTGATTGTAAACAGGTACCTATATTAGCAACCAGATATATGTGCAAATTTATATGTAAGTTTTTTATTTAAATATTTGCAGAATTATATATACATGTAAGGTGTATTGAGCTATGGAGAGCACTTGTCGCGTGATGAAGGTGGTTCCGGAGTTGCAAGAAGGCAATAGATAAGCAAAGGCATGAAATGAACAAGTGTCCAAAAGCATGCAAGCACTGTAAGTGGTTAGCACGAGAGTGCAATGAAAAAAACTTAATAATACAAAATAAAAATAAAAAGTTTTAATGATTATATTTTCAATACATATTTTGAAGTTTTTAGTACTTTGCGAACTAAGGTAATCACATTTATTCCATAAAATTCGCCATATAAGGTATATGACTTGGCTTAATGCAATAAGCGCCTAATAATATGCAACAGTTGGGCTTAGCAGAGTAGGAAAAATAAAATAATGCCAACGAGCTAATAATTTTACCACTAAACTTTTACTATTTCAAAATTATTGATTCTGTTGCTTTTTATTATCTAAGGATATCTGCTTCGTCGATCAGGTTACATTTATTTGAATGTTATTCAAAGAGTATGTTATTGAAATAATAGCCACTCAATAACAAAAAGTCAGCAAAGAACTATCAACAATGTACCATATTTTTCATAATAAAAAACTGCATGAAAATTATCTTTCACTGCGACTTAACTTAGGTGCATTTAAACTAGAATACTCTTCCAAAATAAACAAGTTCTCACACACGCACTTAATTCTGGTCATTTTCTGTTTGCTATAGCAGTCTGATCCGAAAACTGTGTTCGGATATCAGAAAAGGTGCTTTAAGTACAGCACTGTGCATACAAGAACTCTATTCTGAAAGTTCATTTTGTAAGTCATATACAAACCTACATACGCTATAGTTAATCGACATCGGTGAAAAATTCGCTTTTTGAAGAGGAATGAATGTGAGCAAAACTTCAGGGCAATAGCGCAAAATCAGACAGACGAACATGACTTAATTGACCCAACTCGTCACGCTGGTCATTTATGTATATATTTTATAGGGTATCCATTTTTCCATCTATATGTTACAAATTTCGTGGTAAAATTACTTTACGCCACATTCACAAAATAATGGAATTGTGTAGTCCCAATAAATAGTTCTTAAAATAGAAACAAACGAGACACATTGCTAACATTCCCAACTATGTCGTCACAACACGAAAGTCTATCCTATGATATCTTAACCACAGATCATCACTCCAATGATTTAATCAATGAAGGACCACTAAAAGCCATAAACATATCAACACATATTATAGCAAGCAGTTGGCAATAACAATAACCGTTATGGTCACAAATAAACATCACTGAAATCAGTTGATTGCAGAAAGGACACAAGTTTATATTTGAGTATGCTATAAAAAGGTACCGACATGATATTATATGCGTTCAACAGAGAAATACTTGAATACTGTTGACATTTTTATTTTTTTGACAATTCGCCAATCGATCGAATATAAAAAATGAGAAAAAGGATGGCCATGTGCATTAAAAATCTTGTTCAAAAAAACGCTTGGCCGCACGCCTTAAAAAAAAAAGAGTTGGCATGTATAAGGGACATACCCTGCCCTTGGTTCGTTGTTGTCGACTTTTGATATGCCAATGACGCGATCCCAATCCCATATATTGAAATTGCCTACTGCATCAACAACGGCGTCGGTGTCATGGCGTCTAAATAAATTCCACATTTGAGAGCGCACCTTCCCTTACAGTTCATTCTTGTTCATCCTTTGTACATGTAAATTGAAAGTACATGGATAGTTGCCATAAAAATCGTTGAAAGTTTCGTTTGCAATTTATCTTCAGTGCAAAATTGAATTCAGTTTGTTATTGTCGTGCAGTCATTACGATGGTTAGTGATGGCGCATGGCACGATCGATAGATTTCTAGTGTCATAGTTACTCTTACCATAATTAAACGTCGTAATGATCAGTTGAATCGATCTGTCTGCCATCCATCTTTCTATATATACACAAAATATTCCTTCAATTTTTGGGGTAGAAATTTGGATGAAATTTTACACACGTCTTTTTCATTTCAAGAATTTGCTCATTTTGTCAGAACCGACGAAATCGGGCCACTATAGCATATAGCTATCATACAAACTGAACGACCAAAGTCAAGTTCTTTTACATCTTCACACAATTTGGCCGTTGTGAAAGACAAAGGCACTGTCCTCGAACAAATTCGTTAATGGATATCGGACTGACAGATTTTTCTAATCAGATGGCATGGATGGCTTAAATAGTTTGTAAAATATATATACATACATAGATCATAGAAAAAACTGAAAATACTTTAGACTTCTACTGACAAACTGCGCTTTTAGCGAACAATTACTCTCGCCATTTAATGACAAATAATTTCAGCACCTTATACGCATTTAGACACATGAGTGAAAAATCTAAATTAAACTCGTGTCAAATTAAAATCAGCGCGCCAAAGGCGACGTCAGTTGCATTAAAAAACAATTACTCGCAAAGCCAAATATGTACAAATGTACATCGAACACTCCCGTGCGCAAGCAATACACATGAATTCATGCACACACACAAATGCACATTCGCTTAAGCGAGTTGTTGATTTCTTACATACGCCCGCATAAATCCTTATTCGGTCAAGCGCCGTCACAGACAGCTTACATAGTAGACAACGCGAGCGCTGGCAAATACATATTGACATGTCTGTGTCGGCTAGCATTGACTTGAAATTGAGGTTTCTTTATTCATCCTTTTCTTGACAGACCAATTAC
Source organism: Bactrocera latifrons (assembly GCF_001853355.1). NCBI lineage: Eukaryota > Metazoa > Arthropoda > Insecta > Diptera > Tephritidae > Bactrocera > Bactrocera latifrons. Next base: position 48,434 of record NW_017537293.1, read on the forward strand.
ATACACACTTTACAGTTTCAGGTTTACAGCATTTCAGAAAGGCGACAAGAAAAAAATTTACTGTGTTTAAAACTCTACAAACATCAGTTGCTTAAGCAAATAACGTAAGTATGCAAGTATGTAGCATTGAAGGTTTTAATACTCACTTTATAGTAATTATTTTGAGTAAAATATAAAACAAGTTTTGAGTAAAAATAAAATGCGTTAAATTTTGTGGCTCTCGTATTTTGAGGACTTTTTACTAGATTTTCGAAATGAGGTCTACTGAAGCAATTTTCAAAATCACATTCTCTACGAAAGACGATAATTCTAGAAACTGACGTTGTCTGAAATTAACTAAAGCAACACGGATCATCTTTGTAAAAAAAACGTGTGTTTTAAGTTTTACTACAGTTTTTCTTAAATAGGAGAAGGTGCAATAGATTTCGAGTGGCATAGTTGCCCGTTTGGAAAACAGCATTTTGAGAGAGAAAACGACTTTAGCATTTTAAGTGCCGAAGCATGCCGATCCGAACGCTTTTGCAATACATTGAATTGGACAAAAATTGCTACGAGAAGCTGCTACCTTAAAAAACCTCGTCCTAGAAAGACGCTTGCTTCAACATCTTCTGCTAAGACCGTTATAGACCCAGACAATGTATCTTCAAATATTTTTTTTTTTATTTCCTCCTTCTTACCAATATTCTCCGCACTTTTATGAACCCCCATGTTGCAATTTAGTAACACTGCAACCTGTTGGCGGCCTCACAAACGTTTTGGTAACGGTGTCATACAACAGAAGTGGTAATGGTGACAATGCTTCGTTTTAGCCACACTGGCTGGCGAAGGCATGAAATAATTCAATTTATGCCTAATGAAGCAAAAAAAGTTCGCGGCCTGTTCCCGCTGTGTGTGAGAACAAATACGAAAATATTAAATAAAAAAGCAACAAAAAAGTAGCTGCTGTTGCGATTGCGCGGTTAGGGCACTCGGTTCTATGTGGCGTTGCGGCACAGCGCGATAGCACGAACGTAAATCATTGCGAGTTATGACAGCCACAAATGAAAAATTACAAACACGATGCGATACCGCGTGTGCACTATGTTAAAACGTTTTTGTGCTAAATTAGTGATTTTTATATAAAGTATGAGAACATGTTATTTTACTGTTGGTCGGCTAGCCTTTTACTTGTACAAAATCTGTAACCAAAATGTTGATGTTTTTACGTTTTAGGTATTTACCATTTTATATACAGTTATAAAAATAAATAATAATAAAATGCTTAAATATTTTAATTAGCAACAGCTTTCTCTAACGATATGTCTAGTTGAATTGTTGTACAAGGTAGACAAAAACTTCGCTTAAATTATTACTTCAACAGTCATTAATTTTGTAATTTTCCGCAACTCCCACTTGCCATTAGGTAAAAATTGAAAAACCCAAGGTCAAAGATGCTCAGTCATTCATTTACTTCTCTGGCGCACATTCCAATTTACACAAAAATTCTTTGATATAATTGTATATGCATATTTATGGCTATATAACGCAACACTCTAGAAATCACTGACCACTTTTCTGACCCGTTTGGCAGCCTTGTGACTTAAGATGTCACGAAATTTACGCAAAATCCTCAAAAAGTAGTTATGAGATGCATTTAAGCTTATTAAAACCTCAATGAATTTTTAATGAGCTACAAATGAATGAAATGTGAATTTCCTAAATGACTTTCGTTCACACACTCAATTCTACTAAAGTGAGAGGTACTGATGCATAAAATGCGCTTATTTTGTAATTTTCTTCAAAACGGAGTTTAATAGTTGCTAATAAATTGCACTGTCGATTTTAGTAAATAACATAAGTGAAGACATATTCGATTTTAGTGTAAATGAGTTTGCAGCTAAACAACCAAGTTTGGTTAAACTTGAAAAACGGAACATTTTTTTGACAATATATTTTTTTTTTTTGGTTTTGAACTCTGAAATATCATATTTTAAAGTAATAAAATCAAAGACACATTCAATAAACTAAATTGTAGGAATTCATTATTCAGTATTTTCAATAATTTAAATGAATTTATTTCAACAAATGCGGTTTCGAAAAATATATGTAACATATTAAATATTTAAACTTTTACTTAAAAGGTTAGCGTACTATTTGTAAGGGTATAGCCTTTCGAAATATGCTAAAAATGAAAAATTGTTTTCTATATTTATGTGAATGCACAACAATTTTATTCGACTTGGAATATTTCACTCCATTGGCTAAAGACATGCTTTTAAATTTGCTTAAAATAATAATACATTATTAGTAACGAACTACTTATGAAATAAAAACATAATATACTTTCCACTACCACCAAATAATTCGTGACTAATAACACGTGCAACAATGCCATTTCAAGTAACTCTGCTCTAATTATACAAAATGAGCTTTTATTTCTTCTTGCACTTAAATATTCTTGAAAGCGCTGTCAACGTTGTTTTATTGACTAGAGCTTGTGTTCTCAAAGTAATTTTAAATCATTGACTTAGCACATTTTCACAATTTCTCCCCATACGCTTACTCACTTTTCCATAAATTGTATCAGTATAGTCAATATTGCATTGTTATTACATTATTGTTGTTGCTAGCTACTTATAAAGAATAATTGTTTGTTCTCTTGTATCCACTTATCGCTCTACTTCCTCTTTATTTAATTAAAAATACTCTAAGGTGCATGTTGTCCTTGTGTTCATGCCAATTTGTGAATTTTAATGCCCTTTGCGTGTTATTTGCTAGTCAACGAGTGGACAATGAACACGTTCTCCTAGACTAGATTCCGATAGTTCAGTTTGTATGGCAGCTATATGTTATAGTGGTCCGATATCGGCAGTTCCGCCAAATGAGCAGCTTCTTGAAGAGAAAATGACGTTTGCAAGATTTCAAAACTATTTTAAAAATTGAGGGACTCGTATATAAAGACAGACGGACAGACGGTTATGGCTCAAACGACTCAGCTTAACATACTGATCATTTAGATATATAAGTACTTTATAGAGTCTTAGTGTTTTAAGCTTCTTGGAAAACTTAATATACCCTATTCAGGGTATAATAAAAAACCAGTTTAATAGGTCTATCTATTAGCTAATTAATTTAAAAAAAAAAAAAATAGGTTTAAAATTTCGTGAAATTATTAAAAAAGAGATTAAAGACTAAAAGTGTAAGAAAGATTCTAGAACTCAATTCGCTTAACATTTTAACTTCAGCCTTTTTAAAATTGCTGAGACAATATTTTTCCTAAAAAAATCATTGCAAATTTGTATAAGTAGGTCCCATTAATATTGATATATTAATTTCAAAAAAATTTTTGTTTAAACAGAAACCGAAGCAACGAAGCTATAGGTAATACTCTAAAGAGTGCATAACGGGCCTTACGCTAGCTAGTGCGGCCGCTCCCTTTTCAACCAACCAAGCAAGCGATACCCTAAGCACATGCATTCCTAATGGCAACTAAACATATGTTTAACTAAACCCGTAAACGTAACCTGCCAGCGGCTGGCATCTAACATAAAACGTTTTGTTAGTTCTTTCTAGACAACAGATTATTCGCAGATTGCAGATAGATTTGTATTGAACAATAATCTATGCAAAATTTGTGAAGATATATAGTAAAATAAAAATATTTTACATACAAAGACCTTGTTTTGATTTTTCAGTTTGTATGACATCTATTTTATAGTGGTGCTTTTCTTGGATGCTACTAACTTTGTGGCAAGCTTAACACCCTGTTTATTGAAATGTTTAAAAATTTATCAAACTTTTATTAAAAAAGTCGAATTAAACTTTTTTTTGCTGTGGTAACTTTTCATTCCATTATTTAAACCAAAATTAAAAAAAAAAAAAAAATTCAAAAGGTTTTTCAATTAGCGACAAATTTTGAGTGGAATTAAATGACTTGTTTCCCTGAAGTTAAGGATTTCGAAGTCATGGCAGAATTGCAAAATATTAACAAATATTTTACAAATATTTGGATCCAAACAGAAATTATAAACCTCATTTGACACACAGAAGCATACACAAATCCTTTTACCTCCCCGTTATATTCACACCAAAGCATTTGCACGCTATCCATTTCCACTTGTTGCTTAACGTTAAGACTCTTACATCACGCACCTACAGCTCATTGACAACTGCTGAAAATGCAAAAAACCAAGCGGATTGAAATCGCTAAGCCGAAAACCGTTAGCCGGTTGATAACTTCATTTGCAGCAATGCTTAGTCCACATGAGCCAGCGAAAAGCCTAGCGCCGGCAGTCGGATAACAAGCGAGGGCAACGAAAACAAGCGGAGAATAAACAGTCCTCATAACATCCAATCAGTTACGGATGAAAAGTGAAAATCTAGCGCACGACAACCTGTTGCAATTCATCCACTGCCGAGGCGTTAAATATGTAAATATTTGCTAGGATTTGTGTGGTGCACTTGTTACGTGTTGGCTTGTTAGCTGCCTGGCCTGTCGTAAATCTCGCATAGCGTTGGGCAAACGCACCAATCAACATCGCGACGCTTGTGTCACACACGACGAGCGGTGCTCCATTGGCCGCACTGCGTGTTGCAACGAGTCACTGCTCCATTTCTGTAATTGAATTTATGTTGATTTAATTACAATCGTTAGCGGAAATTAGACGAGTTGAAATTTTAGCATGATATTTGTGAACTCGAATTCATGTATTATAGCTCACAAACTCTTCATTTTTATAAAATTTTTTATAGGAGACCTACAATCGTTTTGCAGGCATATATCGTCACCTGAAATGTAAAATAACGTATCATCAAAAACTTCGAAATTGAGTATCCTATTGATTACGACTCACTACTTCAAATTACATACATAAAATTACATGTGTTCAACATTTCCAGGTTCTGCGCTCAGATATAAACCAGTTTTAACCAATATTAACAATTTTTTTCACTCATCTTCCATTTTATTTCGTGTTTCACTCGTGCCACTGCCAATTTCCGAAAATTTTATTACGTCATTTTGCATTTCAGGTGACGATATGTAACTTTCATTTTTCTTCAATACAAGAAAAAATATTCGAAAATGTATGAATTAAAAAAGAAACTCACGATAAAAAAAATCAAATAAACTTCGGCAAAATGTAAACAAAATTTTCAGTGACAACATAAAATCTAAGCAAACGGTTAATTGACCGTAAATGTAAATAAAGGCTGTTAACTTAGCTAAATGTAAACAAACGCATCGTTGACCCCAAATGTAAACAAAGGGTCATTGACCTCGACAAAATGTAAACGAAGGGTCAATAAAAGTGGCTAGTGGTTTAATAAAATGTGAATAAAGGTTGTTAACTTGGATAAGTGAAAAAAGGTTGTAGACTTAAATGAACGTAAAAATGGTTCGTTAGCCCCAAATGTAATCAAAAGACCAGTGACCTCATAACATTTAAACAAAGATGACAGTAACCGTAAATGTAAATAAAGAGTTTTGACTTGGCTAAATGTACATAAAAGGGTCATTGTCTAAATAAAATATAAGTAAAAGCAGCCGTGACCGCAAAAGTGGAAAAAACGTTAACTTAGAAAAAGTTCAATTTCAAAATACCTTAATATTATACTTTAATACCAAAGATGAGTCTAATCAAGGTTTGGGAAAAATAACGTTGATCGCGCATATACAATGCGGAATTCACTTTTGACATAGAAGGCGGAAGCTAAACGGTTCTAATGGGTTCTCTTTTTAATTTTCAATCTGATAATGATTTATTTGCCGTAGACAGCTCATATGCGTCATATTGGTTATAAGCGAGACTACTAAATTCAGTTTTAAGTCGGAAGATATCGAAGAAAGCAATATTTTTAGGAGTGACTACCGGTCTTGACTTTGGAAACTGGAAAATTTTTTTTTACTATACATTGTACATGAGCCTTTAGTTTTCGACTGTAATACTCTCAACAACTCAATTCAGTTGCTAAACTCTATACATGAGCATATCGAATTCATCTTCAGTTAATTTTACGTGTACAAAACATTACAATCCTGTTGTAAAAGAACATACCACCAATGGCGATAGCAACAACAACACAAAAAATACATGTAACATTGCCATTGCGATAAGTATCACGGCGACACGACGTCCAAGTGACATTTGAAGAGCAACGGAAAAAATTGCAGAATCAATAAAAAGTTTACGACGCCGCCACTTCAGGCGCATTTCGTGATTTGTGGGAGTGACAGAATTTGAATAACCAAAGCGGCCGTTCCATACAAAAACAAAGAATAGCAAGTGAGCATAAAAAGTGAAACCAAAAATTAACAACATGTAAAGCTCTGATCTTATCAGCGGTGTTGACATGCAGCGCTTCTGAAAGAGTAACATTTATACACAGAATTCATAAGAAAAAGGCGCGTCAAGTCAAAAAGTTAAAAATTCTTGAAACTTACCTGCTGTTCCTTCTGCAACAAAAATGGCTTGGCTCTGTGATCTTTATGATTTGCGTTAAAAAAAAACACAATAATAATAACAACAACCATAAAACATGCATGCAAAGCAGGTATCGTTAATTTGACCTTACATATATACTGCAAAATGCTACATACATACATATAAACCCGCATACATACATAAAGTCGCATAATGCTTTTTATAACCACGTAACAAAATCTGAACAGCCGCCACTGGAGAACAACAACAGCCCTCTATATAGTATGTATCGAAAGCCACCTTCAATACAAGTGTGCTTTACTTAGTATGTCATGTGGCGCAGTCAGTTCCGTTCGGTGCATGCAACGCTTCACATTTTTATAGCTTCTTTATGCTTTTATGTTTTTCATTATCTTTGCACCTTCTGCTGCCTCTTTTGTTACGCTAAGACAGCAATTAAGCGTTATAATAAATCCTCTTTCCTTTTTCCTGTTTGCAATATATATGTAAATGTGTGTTCCACGCGAATTTATTTGCTGCACTTAAAAATGGAGGATTAAAATTTAGTGCATACGCGGTGGCGGGTTGTAAATCTGGCAGTTAAAAGCGTTTTATAGGGCATTTATTGGCATTTTATTATTATGCTTAAAGCGTTTTAGATTGCGCTAATATTTATGGTAAACTAAATGCAAGAATCTAGTACATAAATATTCACACTCGGGGTTATTTTGGTGAACATTTGGTGAAGCTTTTTGGACTTTTTTACCCCTTCGACTTCTCCGCTTAACAGGTTGTTTACAGAATTCTCTTATTGTGATAAAAAAATAATAAAATTTCGACGTTGCATTAAGGTGAGTTTATTGACCAAATTAGTGCTGGCCATAAAATACTAATCATGGAAACTGAATTTATCAAGACCAAAATCAAAGGTTCTTAAACACTTTCACAACACAACACCGTCAACCCGCGCAAACGGAGACGATACAATTTTTTCCTAGAATAACATAAAATTTTTCATAACCGCGTAACGTTTACTCTCCAAATTCACGTTTACCTCTCAATTGGGGTGTTGTATATGATTTTTGCCATGGAAAAACGGAATAGTTTGCTTGAAATATTTTATTATTTCCATTGCAATCACGGCTATGAAATCATTTAAAATGTTGCAGATTATTATCTTAATTATCTTAAAAGGAGACTGCTTTATCAATAGCACAGTCTGCTAATAATGATAACAGCATGTTGCCATCGGAGAGACAACGAGATCTCAACATCTCTTACGGATCGACTCAACATTGATTAATGTGCTAGACACGTACCTATAGCTTTTGCAATTCTTGGTTAAGTATGAGAACAAGCTTCATCAGAGCTTGGAAGGAAGTAATAATTTTTTTCAACAATGAAGTTGATTTTTCGCGGTCGAAATGAAAAATAGTGTCTCATATGCAACAATGTTGCAACCGGTTGCTAACCGGTGGATAAAACCTTGAATTGAGGCTTGTTAACTGGAGTTTTCCACAAACATTCTTAAATATTGTTAAACTTTGTTAGCATAACTCACGCGAAAAGTTCAACTTAGAAAGAGCAATTCAACTTTTTTTACTTTTTGGTTTAGAAATCACTCCGAGTTAAGTTTAATATTTTTTACACAACTACTCTGGTATTAAAAGTTATTTCGTACAAACGTTTTCAAATACTTTTCTCTTTGCTGGCAAGAATTCGCTTCCAAGCTGCTCTCGACCCCATTTGCATTTGTAGTGGAAGGTTTGGTAGTTGGGTGTGCACACCTCAATAAATAAAAAGAAACCATTTGACTCACAAGCCAGAAGGTTAAGTGGCTTAGAATGTGCTTAGCCTGTGCAAATATAGTAGTATACAGCAAACTTAAATATATGTATGGAGGTACTGAAAGGGGTAACGAAAAATGGAGTTATATCCAGACACCTTTCCACTAATTGAGTCACCCCGCATAAATCAGTGAATTAATTCGCTACCGATGGGAAAATTATTTTCAATATTTATTACAAATAAGTTATTTTAAGATTTTATATAAAGTATTGTATTATAATATTTCCCAGAAATTCTAAATAGCAATAAACAAAGAGTCAGAATTATATAATTAAAAGTTAGGTAATATTTAAGGAATTAAAATTAATTTGTTCAATTTACAATATTTTATAATATTTATTACCAACCCCCTTAACACTACATTAAACAAAAAAAATCAGATACACTTAAATAACTTGTTTTTTTAATCAAAATTCCCGTTATACTCTCTCATCAACCGGATAATCAATTATTAATATGTTATTGTCATGCTCTGAATATAAATATTATTTAACTTGTAATCATTGAGTACAGTTATAACTACAATAGCAATCAAGTAATTTTAACTGCAGTCTCTTACTTATATGTGTTTGTATGGTATGATTATAAGCAGAGTATACTTGTATAAGTATGAGTAGTTCCTTCAGTGTAACATTGAAACTTAATCTCACTGCAGCAGAACCGAAGCCATAAAATGGTGAGATTGATTGTTCGATCAGTTGCTCAATGTTCAATGACTCTTTGTGAGTTGAGAGCTTTGCACTTGAAAAAAGAAGGGACACTGCCTGTCTCGTTGACTGCGGCCTGCACTTGTGAAGCTTCTCTTTCCCATTCATGGGATCATCATTTATAATATATAGTTATGCTAAAATGCTGGTTAGTAATTAAGAGAAATAGATATAAAATGTGAAAACATTTGTTTGAAATTATTACATACTGATATTGAAGCATTTAATTTACGCTAGAAACTCAGTAGCTTTCTGCAGTGGCAACTCTGTGATATTAAGTATTTAAATTAGTCCCGAAAACAAATAGTTTGGTGCAGACTTAATCATATTTTACATAAAATGTATTTTTTAAGGAATTATTTAGCCCAGAAAGGATGCACCCCCAGAAAAAAAAATAAATTATTTACAGTATTGCTTAAAACTCTATTTTAATTGTTCTTTCTTAAACGATAATAACTATTTAAAACGGCTTAACTCAATTTCCGACAAATCGACGAATTCTATAGAAAAAAGCAATGAGAAGATCTACAGCTTTTGTATCAACACCGTTTTGACACAACCTTCAAATTTGTGTGTAAAATTAAAATTTTGGAATTTCACGGGTTTTTAAATTTATGTTGTATAAAAAATTTTTTACCGAAAATTAGTGTGAGCTCACACTCTTTTGAAAGCTTTTGAAGAATGCTCAAATTAATTCAACAATTAATCTGTTTTAAGGCTTTATGACTATCGTTTAGCCCAGCACACAACATCTTATATGTATACTATATAAATATGTAGTACCTATAAATTTCGTAGCAGCCGGAGAAATTTACTTAGCACGCGCTCTCAGCTGGGATAATGCTTTGATTAACTTTTGCTCATCATGGAAATTTATTATGTGCGGTGCGCAGGTGACGACGGGTCTTGTCGACGACTGACTGGCTGCCACAAGCCGACACATTCGTAATAAGAGGCCAAGAAAGGAACAGAAAGCGAAAACTGCATGGCAGTCGTAGCCATAAACAAAACCACGATAATAACAACAACATGTGGTGGCAAAATGCATGTGCTTGCCGACGGCTGTGGCGGTGGTGCAAGCAAAGCATCAATCAGTCATACTACATGGCTGGCATAAATCAACAGGCCGAATGAACTGTGGCTGCCAGCCTATGGCCTTCTGCGGCTTGAGAAGAGTTCGACAGAAGTCCGTACACCTATTTGAGTATATCCTATTGTAGGTGATTGAGTGCGTAGTAAAATTATGGCTGCGGATCTACCACAGCCCTTCGCGACCAGCCTGAGTACTTATGTACGTGCGTCTAAACATTTGCTGCTTGAAGGGTGCTTGTGTTCATTGAGGCTGCCTTTTTTTTACTATCGCCTTCATTTGGCTGCCATTAATTTTTCTTTTCTTCACTACGTTTTTGCGGATCTTCGTTCATGATTATGATGTTTATCGGCGAAGATAAATCGAAACTCAACTTTTAACTATCACATTATAATTACTGGTCTAGCCATTGTTGGGTGTGTGTTCATAAAGGCCACGTGGCGTTTTATGAAAGGATGGCAGATGCTAATGTACAAAAATCTGCAATACGGATCTAGTGATCTTATGAAAATGTAGTGTGATGTAATAAGAATAATCTATAATAATATCTCTATAAAACAACAAAAATGTGTAGCTTACTATTCAAGAGAGCAGTAAAGCTTGAGTTTAGAATTTGCTTTATATCAACATATTAAAAAACGCTGTTTGAAAATACTTGAATATATGTGTATTATTATAACCAAGTATTATTCTGAATGTCATTGTTAGTTATTTCTAGTCGACGTAATAGAAATTAATCTGATTTGTAAAACCAAGAGGCTTTTTAATCTTTTGCCGATACAACAATAATAACACTTCTTGAATTTATTTTTAGAAAAGAATTTTATAGGTCCAATTTACAATTTCTTTTTCTACATCTATTCATTACACTCTGAACGATGTATATTAAATTTGTATGTTTTTAACGTCGGAGATCCTATTAAATTGCCATGACGAGCTTATCGATCTAGCCATATTCGTCTATCTGTCCACTTATCCAACAGTATTTGAGATATCTGTATCCATCGGAAATTTTGCCAACGTCAATTTCCTTCCAAGCAACCGCTAATTGGTTGGAACCACCGGATCTATGGCATATAGCTGCCATACAAACGAACTATCCAAATCAAGTGCTTGCATGGACAACCTTTTAACTTTACGAGATTTCTTGACGAAAAGTAAAAAATTATAAACGTAACCGCAACGAATTTTGCGAACTCCCATAAAAATATTTCTGTTAAGTGTATAAGCTATGATGGAAATATGAATTTTAAAATAATATTTGCAATACCCTGAATAGAATAAAAAATTTATTGTCGGAGCACTTCAACTGTTAACTTGAGAGTGTACGGCGTTGTTATTTCAAAGTGAATACATTGGATATATGAATTGAATGATCAAAAATAATAAGCACAACAAAAATAATGCTATAAAGCAACACTTCTTTGAACTTAACCAAATAAAGTCACTTAGCGCGTGAAAGAAGAAAGATTACTTGTGATAAACATCTAACTAAAAATTAATTAAAACCGCAAGTAAATAAATAGAAACTTTGAATGTATGCAAACCGCACATTCGAAAGTTGCAAATGAAAAAGCAACGAAGAGCTCACTTGTCGACGGCGAATTCAATTAATCATCTTGATGTTCGCCGATACAAAATGCGTGAGCGTGGTGTAAAAAATATAACAATAATGTTTACATTCTCTATTATAATTTTTGTTTTAGTATTTTCATTTTTATTTTTATTTTTTTATTATTTCATTTTATTTACAATTTTGATGGCTTATGAGTAATAACTGCCACCGTGAGCTTTTAAAGGAAGATGTTGCTTCGTACGCTATACTTATTTGTGGCGGTGTAAACTATATGCAGCTTTGAGATTGTGGCTTTGACATGGGTTCTACAACAAATTATGGCCAATTTTTGCTTCTTCTACTTTCAGACTATATATTGCCTAAGGAAGGTTTTGTATGAAACCGCAAACTCATAGCAATGCAGTGAATGTCTATCTCAAGTTTTGTTTATCGAATTATTGAAGTTTTGTTGAGTCACTTTGGGTAAGTGCTAGAGCTTTTTGCGGGTTCAATGAATTATGACTCATATTATGTTGTAATTTGAATCGATATTTTACCGTTTTGATGTAATTTTCTCGAACAGTGTGTGTTCTTCAGCGTCTTGTAGTGTTTTATTTTGAGAAAGTAGTTGCTTTGAATCGATAATCATAAATGAGCAATAGTGAAATAGGCTTTTGATAAAACCTGTCAAAATTTCGTGAATGTTTTCTAGAAAACCTAACCTGACAGTGGTATATGTGTTCATATTTTTATGTGGTGAACCTGTATTTACTTAACGTGTTTCTTGTTAAGAGATTGCAGTACAAGGTATATGGATTAAATGATTATTCTAAGAATTTTTTTACTGACTGTTAGACGGTTACATTCTAAGCTACGCATAAAATATATATATACTGCTGCTATTTTCATTTAAATTCGATTATCTTTACATTTTAGGTGGCTTGGTAATATATGACACTGCGTTGTTCCACCAGAAAAAATTATTTGGCGGCATCCTCTAGGATTTTCAATGCTTTATTTATTTATAAATTTTTTTTTTTAACAAACTACTCCACTTCATAATATGATATATGTTTTCCATCGAACATTAATAAGCAATTAATACCCTGTCTCTTATACACATCTAGATGTGTATAAGAGACAGGTTAAAAAGTGTGCGGTCGCGTGACTCCACCTTAAAATTTCACAAATTCGCCAAGCGGCGGTTTTAGGCATATAAGAAGCTAATAAATTAGCATGGTTTACATTTGAGCCGGTAAACACGAAGTCGATTCCTTTGAAATGAAATGGAACTAACTTGATAAAGAAAGATCACACAAAAAATGGTACTTCGCGCTAAAAGACATTTTTTTTTGTTGGGTAAATATTTGAAGTATACGCAATATTTCAAAACTAAGTGGTATGTTTACCAAAATGTTGACAAACATTATTGCTCTCCGCCATTTTTAACATTCACAATGCTTAATAATACAAAATGTACTCTCTCTCTCTCTCTCTTTCCTATTGAGTATTTACACTAACTCTCTTCAGTAATAAAAAAAACTTTCCATGACAGATTCAGTTACGAAAATTCAGTATTTTAAAGTGCACTGAAGCTGAAACTAATATTAGTCAATATTAAGCTTCTTCTTACTTTATATCACCGCATTGTTTTTCATATGATAAGAGAGAGATGGTACTATAAAAATACTTTAATTATGGCAACTTCGGTACTTTTTTATGCTCTAATTCCACTTATTTTCGTCACACTTCCATCTGTAGACACCATCAATTAATTTTTCTTTCCAAATTATACCCCTTTATATAGCTGCTATGTGCTTAATGACTGTTTGAAAGACATTACTAAAGTGATGAAATGGTAAATAGCGGCATTTTTCAAACTTGAATATTAGATTGATGAATGCATACCAATTTCAGTGTTGAGGACGTTGCCAAATGCAGCAGAGATAATACATAGAAAACTATGCAGTGTTGAACACAATGACGTTAATGACCAATTAAAAGCAAATTTGTTTAGCTTACAGAAATGTGGGAATAAACAGACTTCTTGTTTTCTATTTTTAAGAGTAAGCCAAGTAAGATGCAGACAATAGGAATTTAATGCAGGGAAATTGAGACGATTGTCAATTGTGTGAATTTTTTTTTCTTGATTGAAGTCCATAATTTTTTTTGTCAATTCAAAAGTTAGCTTTACAATTGCTTATTGAAATAGGATTTCATTCATGTAACGACGAGTGCTTGCTAGCAGAATTTCAATGGGCCTTATTAAAGGTAGGTGCTTTTTTTCACCAAGCGCTTTTGACAGGAAGCTCCTGCGACTTCCAATTTCAACAAAGGATTGCGTAATATTACTAATTTTGATGCCAAGAACTCAAATTTAATTCTGAAAGAGGTAGACATATGTAGATTTACTTTCAAAACATTTCCGTTTTCATTTTTTCTCAAATACTTTCCTTTTAGTTAGCTTAGTATACTAACGTATAGTTGACAACTTCTTTGAAAACTTATAAATGTTGTAGGAACTCTATAGCTTAATTTTTTTTTAAAAGTAACAAAGCAATTTTGTAGGAATTAGTTTGACTTTTTTCATATAAAAACTTTGTTAGATAAACTTACGGTTGATACTCCTAAATATATCGATCTAACAATCAATCAATAAACAATGTATGTAAAGGCTGGTATTTAGAAAAGCATGTCAACTTCTGTATAATGTCACTCTACAAGTGTTGACTTTCGAGTTTTTGAACTATTTGTTTTGAAAAACTCCATAATAATTAATAATGAGAAATGAATATTTTAGCTCACAAGTAGGTCATTACTGTACGCACACATTTATCTTTCAGAAAGGAAGTGAGCTCGAACAAGTTGACATTTTCAGCCTGTAGCCAAAGGGTTGTTAATTGTGAGTAAACTTAGTTTACGAAGCGTCAAGAACGACGACAAACGCTTCAAGTGACTACTCGTGACAACCACTGTTGATGGACATCACGATATATGTGTTCATCTGTACGTATATGTTTGTAATATGCTGTTAATAATATGGAATTAAAAATCAATGGATAAATGAGCAAATCGCTGTGAACGGCCTGAGGTAATAACGTTACGTGGCCTTTTTCTTCGATGGGAAAATTAAGAATGGATTGAAAGTGATATGTTTGTATTTGGTACTTGACCCACATATCTTAAAGCGGTTATCACAACGAAAATTTAAATTACATTTAGATAATATGAATGTGTAGGGATACCAAAGGCGTAAGCTCCTGAAACGTGAGCCGTGAAACGTAGTCTAAAGTTATTATACATACATTTAATGAAAATGTTTGCAATCTCCAAAGGAATTGTTGCCTACATTTAGGGTTCCGATCAATGTTTTTGATGATTTCCTGGATAGTTATCCAGTCTTCCTCCTTTTAAAGCATGACGCTGATTAAATCTTTCGCGTTTATTGGGCCGACCAGGTTTTCTACGGCGGTGCATTCTCCTCGCTAGCGCACTTATTCGACGAATGTGTGCTCGGCGTCGTTGCATAGGTATGACGGTTCCTCGAATTTTACTATTCTGCGGAGATACCTTTTGAAGTATTCGACCGCATAAAAGCCCGGTTGTGTAAAATTAAGGGCGATATAGTGGAAAGTCGGTGGTTACTTATCATTTTCTAAATATGTGCCGATGTATTTTATTTACGTCAGGTAAAGCCATAGAGAATAAAATTTTAATAAATAAGTAATAAGCGCCTTAAGCATGGGGTAATTAAAAAGTAAACAAATTTTACGAAAATGTGTAAACTTAATAAGATTCGAGTAAAATCATGCATTATCTAACCCCAAGACGTTATTACCAACAACTATATCTTTCACCAACTGTATTTTATTCTATCTTTCATTTCATTCAGCATCTCTTTTCATCTTTGGGTTTTTTTGTTTTTAAATCACCGTTAGCCAATGTTGTAATAACCGTTAAATATGCTGTGAACAAGAATTTTTGCGGACAATTAAACAACGAAACATATGTATAACCAACCGACGTACGTAAGCGTTTGTTTGGTATTTAATCAATTAAATCGCACCTTTCACTCGACAGTGTTGCGCCAAAGTGATTCGCTATTTATTTATGTTTATCGTAGTTCGTTCGTGTCTTTTCGTACATGTGCGCGCATGCGCAGTTCCAACCGGCTCAGTATGACGTTGCTTTCATTGCCATATGTCTGCAAAAATATTTATGTGTATACATGGGTGAAGTTATGTGTTCAAGTGGAAGTAAAAGGCTAGAACCAAACAACCAACAGCGACTCCAACCTCACTTATTGTGCTGTGGTTGCCAGGTTATTGTGAGAGGTGTGGGAAAATATATTAGTCAAGCGCAATAAATATAATGCAGCATTAGTAGTAATAGTTTTGTGGTGGCGAAGCGAAAACTGCAAAGGAAGCAATGAAGAGAAACGAACAGTGGGTCACTTTGAAGAAAATTTTTTTAATTTATAATGGTAATACCTTAAAAAAATGTAAAGTAAGTGCAAAAATAAAATATTTTAACTGCGACTGCGAAGCCATAATAATCTTCACAAAGGCAGTTTTTAGAGCATATAATATCTTGAGAAGATATTATATTGTTTTTGATCGCTTAATTTTTATACGAGTATGCTATAGTGGTTTGCTCTGAACAATATGATAGGAGATTATAGCGTTGGGGTAATTTATGCTGATTTTTATGAAGATACCTCGTCAAATAATCAAACTTTACATATAAGAACATAGTTTTGTTCGATAAGTTTGTATGACTACTATATACAATATCAGTCCAATACCTACTACAGTAAAGAAGAAGTCCGACATTCGCGGTTCTATAAAATGGGCAGCCACTTCGGGAAAATTTTCAGGTTGCTATTTGAAATATTGAAGAACTTATTCGGGTATATACAGACAGTCAGACACGCGGAGAAGAAGAATACCTCAAAGGATTTCCGAAGGTTTTTTTTGATGCTACAAAATTAATATACCTTTCACCGGGTTTAAATATATTTTGAAGGTTAATCATGTAAATGAAATCAATCTTTAACTATACCTACATCTTATATAATGTCAGCCATGAAAATCCAAAAAAAGAAAAAAAACACAAAAAATAATAAAGTCAATATTTCAGAGCACACATTTACAAAAATAATAGTTACGAAAATTCTCAAATAAAAACTAATTTTATATGAAATGACCCACTGTGTCATGCATGCACTTTAACGGTTGTGTGAATTGCCTGAACTGCTACTTAGAGACAATGCCATTACTACTCTTCGATGCAATGTCATGTGTGGGTAGGCACACGAACTGAGGCGTAAAATTGATGTCCCAAAAACCACAAAATTTTCACTAAACGATCACGTTTTTAGCACAATTCAAAGGTTTGAAATTATAAAGCCATATTTACGGAATCAAAAAGTGGTAATTCAATATACAAATATATACATACATATATACCTCATAAAATTTAACTATTTGCTAATTCTCACGTCATAAATTTCTTTTTTCTGCCTCTTTCTCTACTTTCATTCTCATCACCAACACATCTAAGCAAAATGTTGCGCCCTCTGTGCACCATTAAGAGGTGTTAATAAACATTTATTTGCCGATTTCCTACAACAATGCTCACTTAACGAATTACACTACACTTTCGCTTTCAAGAAGGCGAAGGTGAAATTGCTGGCTCCGATATCTATTTCCTTTTCTCCAATTTCTTGTGAACCCTTTCACTTGCTCCATTTAGAACTGCATGGAGCTATTGTAGAACAATCGGGTCATCAGCGGCGCAAGTTCAACATAAATGTTCATTAAATGCGAGCAATTGTGGTGCCCTCAACACGCTGCGAAGCTAATTGCAGGCGGACGGTTAGAGAGTTGAAAATCATTTCCTTTAATCCAATTGAAATGCGAAGCTGGAAGAATTAAGGGGTGTTAATGATATCATTTCTCTTTAAGCGAAGCCGCCTTAATAGTTCATTTGTTTATTTATTAATGGTCGGTGAGTGAATGAAAGTGAAGTTTGTGGCATCACTTAGGGATTTTAAATTTAAAATTTAATGTCAATCATTAAAATATATATGCCAGAGAGTAAGTTAAAGTGGAGTGCAAATCCATAACAAGGTAATGATAGTAGATAAAACTATAACATAATTGTTGCATTAAAAAACAAATTAAATATTGATAATCTCTTTATATTTTCAAATAAAAATGGGTTAAAATATTTAAAGATATCCTCAAAGCAGACCTGACCTTTATAACATTAGAATATTTTAAAAAGCTCATCAACAAATAAATAATAAAGTTTTCTTTTCATCTTTATTCACAAATATATTATGTAGGAGTGCCAAGCAACTCTGCAATGATGATGTATTCTTATTTCTATAAAAATATAACATCAAAAATGATTTCAAGTGAAACAAATAAACTGCAACCGAAATTGGTGTGTCACTTTTCTGAGATAAATAAATATTAATAAGATGCTGAAATTTGGGTTGCCAAATTAATTTTTTTTCTGAACATGGAGTATAAAATACTTATGCCTAAAATAAGACCTCAACCCTAGAATTAAGTCTTGTAATTTTTCAATAAATATTTTCAATTAGATACTTTATAGCATATAACAAATTATATTCACCAGGATTTGTTTCGAGTCAGGGTCATTGTTCCAAGGGAAAGAATCAGATATTAGATAACTAACCACTATTTTTCATGCAAGTAAAAACAAAAAATTTTTTTTGGCCACACTCTATTTTTTTTTTTTTTAAATATTCCTTAAATCTATAATACATCAAAATCCAAATTTCTGCATATAATACCTTGAAGATGCCTTAGAGACTTGAAAAAAATTTTTGGATCAAAATACTCGCTAACACACTACAAATGAGATGTTGCTAAAATCACATTTACATATTTATTATTATTTTCAATGTAAACCTCGAATAATAAATAAACTCCAACTTTTTTCATGATTGCAGCAAAATATCTATTTTATTTTTCTTTTGATATAAAACCAATATAGAATGCGGAAATAATTTTTTTAGATTATTTTTAGCATATTTATTTATTTATTTTAAATACTTTCACATTTTCATTTATCTATGTTAACTATTAAAATTTAAACCTTTTTTCTGTTCAATTACTGCCTTTTTGCTTTTTAAATTTTTTAAAATGCAAAGTGAAGTTTTTTATTTTTGTTAAATTATTGCTTTGTTTGCTCGCTTAACACATTGAAATGCAAATATTGGCATATTGAACACTTTACGTCGCATTGGCTCTCTAATATGATTTTTTATAGCTCAATCGAAAAGTCGTGACGGTCGCATAAAGGCGAAGAGTGCAACAAAAAAAAAAAAAAAAAAAAATTCTGCCTGAAATCATAAAATTTTAAGGTTCGTAAGCTCTTTTTAAAATATTACGCAAGATATATATATATTTTTTTTTGGTGATTTTTAAAAGTTCTGTAATATATGTATATATTGTACCTATTTATTTAATGACAAGCTGATAACCAATACGCTCTGTTCGCTCAGATAGAAACTACTTGATTACGTATATAATATTACTCCTTAGTCTATATATGCGAATCGGAACTCGTATTGCAGAAAGAATATCTATGTAGTGGAGTTCTTAACGTTTGTTATACATCTATGACATGTGGTTTACCAAGTGATTTTTGAAGTTAAATTGTTTAATGTTTTTATAATAATAATTTTGTAATCTTTTATAGTAATCTGTCATATCGAAAATGGAAAAAACTTATTTTCTCAGAAATCTCTGTTTGGAAAAGATAGTTGGTTCCTTTGCTTCATATGAATTTTGCTCTGCCTTCCTGAATATGTTGTTTTGTCTTTTTTTATCCATATATTATTTAATATATATTTGTTTTTTTATTTGTCGAAATTATGCTTTAATGTAGCGAGTTACATCTACATGTCTGTCAAAAGATATTAGTGTGTTATTATAGAATCTATACAGAACAAATCTTATTAACCATTGTTTGCGGTTATCTCT
The DNA here is from genome assembly GCF_001853355.1 of Bactrocera latifrons. Lineage (NCBI taxonomy): Eukaryota > Metazoa > Arthropoda > Insecta > Diptera > Tephritidae > Bactrocera > Bactrocera latifrons. The sequence goes on from NW_017537293.1 coordinate 68,056, forward strand.
TCACAAGCAGTCCTTCTTCAAAGAAAAAGCTTACATGATATCTGTTAACTTAAATTGGTCTTTCAAAATATTCATTATTTTCACCCATCGTTCTCAAAAAACTCAGTATACATATGCACAACCGTTTTCTTCTCTTTATCTCCGACCGCCTTTACTTTTATCTGCACATCTTTTATTTTCGAGTTAATTGAACTTCTGTAGAGCAGTCTGAACTAGCTACAAAATTATTTCATTGCAAATTTATATAACGCATTTATCAATACATCCACACACAAACTCATAAAATCATAACTCGCATTGCACAACATTTGCCATTTCGTATTGTAATAAAACATATTATGGAAATGAAAAATGCAGCCGCTGGGTTTTTTGTGCCACAATCGGCGTGGGACACCGAAATTCATTAATTTATATGGTTGCACCTGTAATAGTGTTACAAATTGTTTAGTCGTGCTGAAACACGAGCCAATGAAGTAGCGCACTGATTGTTACAATTCGAATACAAAAACAAAAAATAAAACTACAAAAATCGCAGATATTTTACAATTGCCAGTCGGTTACCCTGTGACTTTAGATAAGCAGCAAATGTTGATTGAAAATAATAAATATTTATAATGCGAATTTCGCAGGGAATTATCAGGGGACAGCTGATTTATTCTTTAACATGCTGAAGTTCATAAATATTCGAGCTCCTATACAGAGTATTTGACTAGACATATTATATGAGCCACGCCTCTTAAAATTACTAATTGCAGTGGCAAGATAATAATTTATTAATTGAAATGCGGACTGCTTAGTTTTCAAAGTATTTAGTGGTTACTTTATGTAGCTACTCTTTAAAATATGCAATGGGGTAATTACAGTACTTAATTACACCGATCATATGTGTAATCTTATAATAATACTAGCAAGCGGTTAATTCGCCAAAAGAAGTACCAAAAAATCAAGTTATTTAGTTTTAAGCTATTCCACTACTACACGAATTTCAAAACAAATTGATGCAAGATGGCAAATTATAAATTAGAAACTATTGCTGACTATGTAACTTCATGTATGAGTAAAAAATTTCAATTTCCGCTAAGATTGTATTACATACCCATCATTCATCTAAAATTTACATATTAAATTGGAATTGCTGAACACAAGGCAAGATCAAAGCAGCTTGAATATTCATGGACGATACTTCAATTTGTTTGTGATGTAGACACTTCACAAAAAAAAGAAAACAGATATACTATAAAACGACAAATTGAACTGTGTGTAGATTTGGTTGATTGTTGACAGTAATGTTAATTCGATAAATTGAAGCAATAAAAATAAAAGCTGCAACTCAAAATCAAACCTACAAAAACCGAATTAAATTAAAATCTAAAAATAAAAAAATGAGGGGAATTAAAAAAAAAAAAAAAAAAAAAAAAAAAAACCTCAAGCAGTGGCAACCACGACAGCAACTGTCTTGAAAACCGTCATCGCCACTGCCACAGTCGTTTAAATCTGTCAACTTCGTCAAAATTCACTGTTACACGCAATCGTAAAAAATAATAACAAACTCATAATAATAATATCTCAAATCCAAATTCAAATTAAACTGTAATTGTGGGTATTGCGTTGATGTGGTGGGTGCGAACAGTTTATACGATTTCGCTTTGTTACAAGAAATCAATTTAGATTGCGTTTGGTGTTCAAGAGTCTCAAGGGAGACCATTCACAGTTTTTTAAGATCAATAAAATATTATTAAAACGCGAGGAAATACGCGGCTTACAATTTAGCGAAGTTAGTCAGATTTGCCGCAGTTAGGTTTCAGGAGGTTCTGAAAAATATAAAATATATTTAGAGAGATATGCGTTTCCGAAACCGGCCAAATCTTCAATTTTAGGTTAACGTAATGGAAAATTTAAACTTAGAATTTGCTGGAATTTTAATTTTTACTAAAACTTCAATATGATTTTAATGTAGCACGGCGAATGTCCTTGAACTTACATGTCTGATCCATCCAGTTTCAGAAATCATTAAAACTTTCAGTAAATGGATTCTCCAAATCTTTTATGGATTGTTACTTTCCATCACTTGGATAATTGGTATATGATAATAAAAGTGTATATTATTTAGGCATGAATAACCATAAGTTTACTACTTAACAAAATTACTACAAACCAAAAGCGGCTATTATGTTGTAATGGGAAGTGAGTTTCTTTGTATTAATGCACAGCTTGGTCCCAAGGAACGAAATAATGAGGCTAATTATCTGTCAAGATCAATTGCTTTTGACAAAATCAAATCTAAGGCGATGGCAGAAACAAATTAAAGAAAATGTTGCAGTCAATACAGAATAATATCCCAGGTACAATGCGTTTCTTTGTCAAACATTTCATGCACTAACGTACATATGTATATAATCAGCTTAAGAACCCCTCAACAGATTTGGCACAATGAATTGCCACTTTTTCGCTAAGCTGCTAAAAGACCCTTAACTGCAACAACCGTACAAAGTACTACAAAACTATCTGTTGGAGTTGAAAGCTATTGTATCAGTCTGCTGAAAAACTAAAAAAAGTAATAAAAATGGCCGAAAGCAAGAAAGCACCTTTCCAATTTAACTCCAGCTAGATAGTGCAGCAACCCAATTCGTTGCAGTCTAGAGAGAACATTCATTCAACAATCGAATAAATGAGATGCGCATATGAGTATCTAAGTAATCGAGGAAAGCAAATTGCTGCAAAAGGTCAAATTAATATTTTTATTTCACCATTCTGTTTAGTTACACGCGAAATTAAGTGTACAGAAGGATTAGCAACGCTCGGCAACGCATTCATTACTTGTCTCAGGTTAGAGTTTTGTCTCTTGCTGCGATTTTTACCGTACACATTTTTAGTTGGCTTCCCATTTGATAAGTTGGCAGTGAGTTTTGTGCTACAAGAGCCATGACAGAGCAACTAAAGCTTTCTACATACATATGTGGATATATATATGTTTGAGCATGCGTAGTTTGATTTATGCTTATATAATGTTTATCGCACTTTCTGCGAAGCACATGAGATCGTTGGACTCATGCTTTGAGATGTTTGCGCTCATGTGTATAGTATATGTATATGTATGTGAAGTGCCAAGGCGAATTAATTTGTAATTTATTATTTACATACGAGTACAAATATTGCCTGCAATTCATTGGACTAATGACGCTTTTTCGTGGCCATTCAGGCAACGCACGCCTTGCCTGCTTCAAGCCATGAAAAACTCGTCTTGACAGTAGCTTTGACAGCTAAGCGGCAGCACTGCAGCAATTACTCGTTCCATCTGCTAACCCAGTCAATGCCAGCCATTAATTCACTATGACTAACTGAATTCTCGGCCATTAGTTAGACAAACACACCAATACGCTATATGGATGCGATTCGACTCTCAAGTGCTCGGTACTCACAAGTGATCACGTAGCATTGTTCCATCATTTCCATTTCCATGCGATTGTGAGTAGTTAGGAACAGAAGAATCTTGTAATTGATTGTTAATTTACTGGCAGATTAGAGTTTCTCAAATGATAATAGCACACCACATGGAGTTGGGTACGTGAGTACGTATATAGCTATGCGCTGGGAATTCGATACTTTCCTTGCCGCAAAGCGGAGGTTTTTAAATGTGTAGTGTTTTTGTAGATTCGCTATTAAAATGAAATTCCTCTGTAATGTTTGACTATTAGGCTGAGTATGTCACTAATTTGCATAGTAAAAAAGGATGAAAATCGTTGATGCAAAGTGTTGACTAATTTATTTAATTTAACTATTTAATTGCTGTTGCCGATTATATGAACATAAAAGCTTGTTTTAAAATAATAAAATTGCGCTTAGTTGCAATAAAATTTAATTAGTTTTGCTTGAAAATATGAAACTCCATTTTTCTTTTTTCAAATTTATAGAGTACCCCATTCGCCCAATTAAACCTAAAATCTTAAATTACAAAATATTTTACTTTAAGTCTCGGTAAACAATAAAATGACACGCTTTCATTAGAAATTTGAACTAAAAACATTCTACTTTATAATGATATAATTTTATGTCCAGGAATTATCAAAGGAATTCTAACCTTTTGATCAGAATACCATATGTGACCTGGTCTACGGAAAGGGGACTTAGGTGTCAAAAAATCCAAAAAATCAATTTTCACTTTTTAGATGATTTAGATTCGGATGAAAGATGAGATTTTTAACAGCTGTTTCCCAGAAAACTAGTTTTCGCACGTCAGCTCCCTTTTCGTAGACCAGGTCATATATTATGAACTACCCTAGGGTAAGTCTAGCTCTCTTATTAATTAGTTATTTTGAACTAATATTGATAAACATATTTTTTGAACGACAAGTTTTCGAAATCAGCTCGATACCTACGTTTCGTCATTGTCATTTCCGATACACCCGAATAAAATATCTGAAGAATTGCATCAATATTTGTCGACATCGAATAGAAGGTAATTTGGTCGAAGATATTTGACAAACCAAAAAAATTTCAGTCATGGGATTAAATACTTGGGAATGTGCTTCGTAAGTGAAATTTAGTTTTATACTTTAGTAAAAAACTCTCTTGCTCCACTTCTGCTTTCAAACCGCTATTCGACCATTTTTAAACTTTAAGTTTGCGTGAAAAACTCTTTGCCCTGCTCTAAATACTGCTTAACTAATTCCAATTAGAATCAAAATTTAATTTTCTGCTTTAATGACAATTTCGAAGATTTCTAAATTGTATATACATTTTCTCTTTATTTAAGATTCACCCCAATGTTTTGGTCATTGGTTAAGTTCTCGTGAAATTTGTCACGGCTTAATTACAATTCAGCTGTTAATTCAAACTTAATTTCCTTTTCTCTGCAATTAAATATTCTAACCCCATTTTATGCTTAAAGCAATATACCTTATATTCATAAATGCACCTGTATATGTCAGTCTCCAAATCTTATGCTGAAATTATTAAACCAATACATACATGAGCAATTTTCTGTAGCTGTAATTTAGTTTCTCTGCCTAAGCAACAACGTCAGTCATCAGAAGTAAGGTCAAGTGTTTCAATTAATTTGGGGCCTTATGTTCGATAACTTCATTTCAATTCGCATTGCCATTGGCAAGTTGACCGCAGCAATGCGAGCATTACTGAAACTGATTCAATTCAAAGCACCAACGACTCTTAGTGACAGCGGCTTGAGATGAAAGGTGTTCCATGGATGTTGTAAGCGATTGTTAAAAGTTGTTAGATATTCTATTACTCCAGTTTGGTTTTTATTAAGACCTACTTGAATAAATGCCATATGCTTTGAAGAATTTGGCTCACACACACATATACTTCGACTTAGTGTTATATCAGCGATTGTGGCTTTGTGCAGCAATCCAGTTCTGTCACGAATTCCAGTTCATTTCATTTCGCTTGCCTTATTGTTGTCGATAATTTCGTTATTGTAGCTGTTTGATGTCACAGTTGGTCTCTCTATCGTCGGAATGTATCATGCGCCTGTCGTTCGTTGAAGAACATGTTATCGATCGCTTTTCTATTTCCAGATAAACACCTGCAACTCGCGACCGACACTGCTAATAAAACCAAAAATTTGTTGGAAATTTATTTTGGGGTTAGGAACTCTTTATATGAGGAAAATTTGTGTTTGAGGCACGTGCTGAGAGTCAAAGCTCAGAATTTTTTTTTTAATAAGTCTATGTAGCACCTGATTTATTTACATCTTGTTATATTCGCTATCTCATAGACTTTGTTTAGTTATCTAAATTTCCTATTTTGTCTGACTTGTGGAAGGTTACAATAGTTCCGCAGATTCTGAACTGAAAAATTTATCAATTAACAGATAATCAATACCTTTTGGCCAGTTGGCACAGCTATGACCCGATTAGATCATAACCAAATCGTACACACGTTGGGAAAAATCTAGCTCTCGTATTGGCCCATTATCCAGAACTAACACTGAAAATATGTTTGTCAACTTTAATCCACAAGTTCTGGTTTCAAAGTTTCACAAAATTTTCAGTTTCAGTTTTCATCAGAACTTGTAGATGTCGAATCGGAGATAATTTGTTCAAAGACTTTGGACAAATCAAGGAACCTTCAGTAATGGGATTTAATTATTATGAGTTCCAGAAAGAAATACAGTTTATACCGAGAATACAGCCTAACCAAAAATAGTGGGAGTATGAAAGCCCGAAAAAATTTTCAATTGCATAGTGAAAACTTAATGTCGAAAGTGACTAACTCGCACACATCGATTTTATCTGTTCGAATTCCATCAGTGAAACACTTTTTCCGGTTACCCGAAATTCAGTTAAAATTGTTTATGTCTTGCCTCTTGTATCATCCAACATTACTATTAATAGACGTAAGTCCCAGTATTCTCGTATTCTGCGCTTATTTGAATACTTTTCTCGCTCAGTGTAGTCCTTAAATTGCCAATAGACTGCCATTCATGTTCAGCAATTGCCCCCAAACCAATTTATTCCATGAAATTGAAGCCCTGCTGAGCAAAAGCTGTTAAAAAAATGCAAACGCTCTGCTCCGCGACTGTGATTTGCATCTGGTCGCATAATGCTCACTCGCCGTGGTCGAACTTCGAATTAAATGGTGCAAGCAAGTGAACCGTCATACAAACAGACATGAGTAAGCGCAGCTTCGGCTACTACGACGGATGCGTGAGTTACAAGCCGAAAAATATTCCCAAAGCACATTGCACTCGAAGATGTCACCGAGCAGTTCACATACGCCAATTGGAATAATCATAGCCATATTGTTGGGATTCCCATTGTTGTTGTTGTATGCAGTGACTGTTGCAAATGTCAAGCGCTGCTAGAATTTCCGTAACATGTTGACGTTGACATTCGTTGACCACAGCCGTGTGATAGTGGCAGGTGGCTGTGCCGAGAAACCGAGCTGCTCCTGCTAGGCCACTGATCGACATTTCCATTCCAACTTCAATTGAGCGCCGTGTTTCGCTATTTGATTTATCTTTATACCGGCATCACAATTCACGTTGCTGTTCTTGGTTTCATTAGTTCCTTTCCATTACAAAAAGCTCACACTGCCTGCACTAGTGTGTGCGATATAAAATACTTATATCCGTTCCGTCCGTTCCTTCTGCTACCAGCCGCTTGAGCTGTCCATTTGGGCGACAGCCTTTATCCCGGTGTCATCAGTGACATAAAATGCAATTAAAGCGCTCGAATGATCAGCGACGGGCAATAACTACAATAAAGTTAATACTAGACACCGCCATAGTTGTTGTCTTAGCAGGTGAATGAGGAAATGTTGCCAAGGAAATGTTGCCACAAAAGGGGTGGACAGCGTTCGGTTAAATTTGAATATTCAAATGATTTGAAAATTAAATTTTGGTTGGTTCCAAACTAAAGCAACAGTATTCGAAATAACTTAGTTTCATGCCGTACAACTATAAAACCATTCTAGAGAATGGAAGAATGCATTTTCAAATCGTCACGCTTTTGATTTGTAATGCACATAAGTTTCTGCTTTCTAGTTGTGTGATTTTCGAAGTAATACAAAGGACTGTATGAAACGATTTTAAACCCGATGTTTGTTGCTTTCGTGTTGTTAAAAATCGATAATTCTGAAAAAAACATATGTATTCTATCTAGCACAGCGGCAGAAATACAACTTTTTATCTCTGAAAAATTTATTCTAAAGAAATCGGATGACAGTTTTCATTCAATGACTAATATGCTGATTTGGAAATATTACAAAAACCTGAAGGAAAAAATATGATATGTAGCTGTAAACTACTCTGGTTGCCTTCTTGTCTTGTAGTTGCATCTAGTTGGCTTCAATTGTGGACGATCGCTTGGAAATATTACTAACATGGGATTTCAAGCTATTTATTATTCGAAATCAATTTAAATGTACATACCTATATTTAGTATGGTAATTATACACTTGTGGCCATGTAGAGTGGGGGTTTCTGCATTAATATTCGTTTTATGTTTATGGACACAACAACATTTATATCCTCTTAGGTTTTTTGGCGATTATATGTTAACAACAGCAGGTGTGACTGGCTAATTGTGCAATGCGTGTTGACTACATTGTGTAATCGTATCTATTTTATTTTGCTATTATTATTCACACTTTTATTAATTTCTTCACAACTCAACGAGCCACGACAAGTGGGCCACCCAAAATATATGCGTAGAGATATTTCCTTATAAGAAATATAGCGTAGGTGTTTTCTTTGGAGACATTGGCAAAAGCTTTCTATTTCTACAAATTTACAATTTGCAGTTATTTATAATTATTTATCCACAAATTTATATTAATATTACCTATTTCTAACATATCACGCAATTAATCACATGTCAACGCAGCGTCTTGACAAGCACTACCACCATAAGGTTTGAAATTTTTTATGTATTGGTATGATGGTAAATAATGAAAAACGCAAAACTTGTAATATAGAGACTTGAATTAATATTGATAGATTTTAGATTAAAAGCTTGAATATGATTTACAGGAAAATAATTTAACAAATTAATTTAGAGATTTTAACGATTTCATACAATAAAATATTTTCGATTTATGATAAAACACCGTCTGGTACGATGTTGTGGAGATTTTTTCATCAAAATAAGATAACTTGTAGATATAAAATTGCTTACGTCACGAAAAAAATTGCGGTAGTGATGTGTCGGGGTGGTTTGTCCTGACACAGTACTCTTAAAAGAGGAAGAATCTCTTACTATTCCTCCATATAATGGCTTAGTGGAATATTCTAATCGCAGAAGGTTTGCTAAGGGTTAAGAATATGCTATTTTTCTTGCATTGGTAAATCAATTTTTGTTGGTTCAACATCATAGCTTGAAGACCTCGTCGAGAGCAGAGTTAAAAAAAGTTTAGTCTGGCCAGCCAGTTGCAAGATATCAATGCACGGTTCATACTTTCCCCATAGACATGCCCATGTTTCGAGTTAGATGAAGACTATGTAAGGAATAAATTACAATTTCATAATTTTTGACTTTTCCTATAGTCTAGGTACTTACGGGACTGGTCTCATCCTTTGATTTGACCTGCAACTAAAACAAGAAATTTATTTAAATGATTTCCGCGATATAGGAATTATATACTGCTTCTTCACCATTGCGAGTGAATCTCAACGCCAGTGTCACATTACTACAGCTCATTTCGATCTCTGGGTAGGTTGTCAGGATGCTGACTGTCCAAATAACATTTGCACTCGAAAGCCCACACGTAAGGTGACGCCGGAAAAGGAGCTCCGCTACAATAAACAATTGCCAATTTCCAACTGTCAACACAACACAAAATGCTAAAAGCAAAGTCAAATAACAACAACAATAAATAAGATAAAACCATAAGCAAACTAAATCGCAAAAGCTGCGGCAATAACAACGTGGCAACAACATTAAAAGAAAATAGCAAGGCTGCGAAGTGTCATGTCTGCCACATTGGTGCAACGGGAAAGCTTGCCCACACACACACACACATACACACACTTCTTTGGCGTGGTGCAGTGCAATATTATGAATGTGAGTTTTAATGCGCATGCGCTACATTTGAGCGCAATAATGTCAGGCGTGCGACAGCAACGTGGCAGGCAACGTGCAACAAGCGGCATGCAACAACATGCGACGTGTATTTTCAGCGCACCACGTGAAACTAGAGAAGGAAATGCTGAAAATCGCCGGCCAGTTTTGACGACAAACTAAAACACCAAAAATATACGTGATGGTGTGTGTGTGTTCTGGTGATGTTGTTATTGTTGTTGTAACGGCAGAATTCTGCCGAGTGTTCTGCTGATATTTATAGATGGTGGGCAGCACTAGTGACAAGTATTTACATGCGAGAAGGAAGGAAGTTTGCTGATATGTGCTCACTTTTGTGTGTTTAAGTACGTGCTTTCAGCTCTCACACTATTGTCTAATAGAAATGTGATGCTTTTACTGATATTTTTTTTTTGGGCTAATCCGTGGGTTGTGTTCCCTGATGTTCTCTGAAAATAATTTGGGCCAATATTTTCTCTGGGTAGCAGTGACAATTCGGCAGAAATCCTACAGTTTGACTTAGATAGATAACGATTTGAAAGAAAACGTAACTTCAATAAAGTCATAGGAATTACGCCACCACTTTTTCAAATGAAGAACTTAAGTTGCCTAGTAAAAACCGAGTGCCGCTTGTTCAGTTATTTGCCTTGATATAGCCTACATGTCCTGCACATTGTCAGGCCACTTTCTTCAGTCAAACCATCAAACACTGTTTTCTTTACGGTGTGACTCCCGCGGAGCAGCTCGTTTCATATATATATCGTTTTGGGACTTTGATTGCAATTACCCTGCTTTTCCTTCCAAAAATTATTTTTTGAGCCTATACGATGGATCTCACCTGGACAGATATTGGTACAATTTCGTAAGTCCAGAGGATAGGTCCAATAAGCACAATACTTTATTAAAACGTCAATGTAAATCGTTGAAATAAATTTCTAAAACTGACCAAGTTTAGAGCTCTACATCACTTCCTCCAGTTTATCTGTTAGCCAGTGACTGACACTATACTCAATTAGAAGCCCTGTGATATCGAATGCTATTTTTATTATTGATAGTTAGCAAAATTTAACATATGTCAGTAATACAAATATCTAACCTCAACAAATATCGAAATGGGCTAAGTTAAGGAATGAACGGCAACGGCACCAAATCTCCCAAAGATCTCAAAATTCACCGAAAATCGGGAGAGTTTACGCAATTACCCCAAAGAGCGCTGAAGCCAACTGGCCAATAAAATTAGCAGTAAGACAGAAAGCAAAAGGTGAAGAAAAATTCCAAAAAAAAAAAAAAAAAAAAAAAAAAAAAAAAAAAAAAAAAAAAAAAA
>NW_017537293.1:78995-95527 GCF_001853355.1 Bactrocera latifrons
AAAAAAAAAAAAAAAACAAAATGGCAAAGGAAAACGATGTCAATTAAAATGCATTAAAATTTAGCTGATGTGGTTTTATAGGCTGCCGGTAAATGTGCCCGTCGGCGCACAAACGCACTTTCACATATACAAAAAATGCCAATAGTGTCTTCAACACAGAGAGCGACACCGAACAGCAACAAATACTATGACAACGCAACAAATTAGCAAACCAACGGCCAATTTATGCAATTAAGCAATTTAACTGTTGTGGTTGCAGTTCATTTACTTAATGCGCAATTGCTGGAAAATGTTGTCTTTTTTCGCCACTGAAAGTGCTTTCTTTGCCTGCACTTGCAACATGTCAATGCGGTTCAGCGTCGACGTTGATTTTGACTTTTGTAATGACCGCAACAGTTGCACTGGATCACGCGCTGCTCTGGTCACTTGTAGATCAATCGATTTCCACTCACGTTTCTATTGCAAGAAATCACGGATAAAATTTTCGAACTGAAAAGAACAACAACAATCTGTGCTCTAAATGTCGTAGTTGGAAGTGTAGGCGTTCGAATATGGTACGTGCCAATTCATAAGCACATATAAACATTTTATATGTATGTGTACTTAGCTCTGCTGCTGGTTGTTGCATAAGCACTTTACATTCATAAAAAATGGAACACGATTAATTACGAACTGTCGCTAATCGCGCTCGCCTCGCGTTGATTTTAATCCGACATAAGGAAGTCGTCGTAAATTTGCAAATTGCTGGTTATATGTAAGTCACAAAAGGTAACGAAGTGATYAATGGCGAAAAATATATGTCATTTATAGCAGGTATGAGGTGCCGTGCCTATCCATAACATGAAATTAATAGTTGTTGCAATAAAAAACGTAAACACAGGAATATCACATAAATTGGCTTTGGTTGTAAATCTTCGAACGTTTTGCTATTTGCTGGAAAAAATAAAGTGTTTGCGGAATGTATCCGACCAAGGATCTAGGCACTCAGTTTGAGGCAAGTTCTGTTATACTATTTCAATATGTTCTTGCTGTCATTCGCATATTAGCTTTTATCTGAGAACTAATAGCAGAATTTCTCAGATTGCGATTTTTATCAAAATTGAGACAATTTAGATTAGAACGGTTCAAAAATTATTATCATATATTTAGACTTAGGACAAGTCAGAATTGAAGGGATCATAAGTTAGTATATTTAGATTTAGGACTTATTTAAACAAGTTTTAGGTCAGTAAGTGTTGTATTTAATAACTGTCGTCGAAGAATAAGTTCAAGAAGAGAACTTAAAAAATTAGTGAGGGAGTGATGGAACCCCATAGTAGGTATTTTAGGTTTAACTTTGATAAATTCAGTTCCTATACGACATGTACTCAAGAAAAGAAAACTGGTTTTATCCATGCTAGCCTGAAAATAAATAAGAATCTGCTGTCTGGGTGTTCCAATATTAGTCAAACCTAACAGAGGTTTTAAATAAAGCTTCCATCGGCGCCAACGGCGAATTTTGGACATTCAATGATTTTTGTCAGCCAACCCATCAATTTTGGAAATATCTTTTTCACAATTTTCTACAGCAGAAACATCAGCTTATAATTATTTCGGGGTTATCGGAAGGCACTGAACTATGTGCTTCATACATATATATACTGGTATTAGAGCTAAGCTTGGTAGTTCTGTAATAAACTACAGACGTTTCAACAGAAAAGAAAATTTCTGAATTTCAGCTGGAACACGAACCCACAAAAAAGTTATATTCCAATTGAGCACATGTTTCATATCAGATGAATTTTTTACATTAATTAGTTCACAATCGGTTTTAGATTCTTAATCAGACACACACGGCATATTTTCCTGTTTCTTCTTTGGCATTAGACCGTAGGTCAGTCTGAGCCGAGAACACAAAATTTCGTCAGTTGCCTCGATTCTTTTCGCTGTCACAATAGTTGTTCATCTTAAGTGCAGATAGATAGCTATGCACTTGGTCCTCCTATTAGACGCGTGGGCGTCCCTTCCATTGTTCACCCATGGATCTCGAATCGATGGAGATTTTCGCTGAAGCCTCATCTTTCATGCAAACTACATCGCTCAATGGATTGTTATGCGCTTAACTTTATTTTGGTTGCCTTAGAGCTCATACCGTTCGTGGTTTCATCTTCTTCGATATTCATCATTCACAAGGATTGATCCAAATATCTTGCGTAGTGGTCGTGAGGACATAAATGACGATCAACATGTGGGGCAATCAAAATCCATGATCACCGGAAGTTCCATCGAAACTGTGCATGAATTCATCAAAAATCAGCCGAAATCATCATTGAAGATTGCTGAGAATCCAGCATTCAAGGCATGATTATTTGACCAAACAGCACAGTTTAGCCATTAACCACTCACCGTATTCACCTGATATGGCATTGGGCGACTTCTTCCTTTTCGGAATGCTGATGCATTTGCCCATGAGAGGAAAACATTATGCAAATGTAGAGGCCATTCAAAAGGCTTTCTCTGGTATACTGGCGGCCATACCGACCAACGAGCAGAAACACTCGTTCGACAAGCGGAAGAAGACTATCTTGAATAATATAATAATATAATGTATTTGATCTTTTTTTTAAGTCCTGTTTACTTTGGAATACACCTTGTGGTTCTCCAAATGTTTACTTATCACGAGTCGTCATCGTCCATGTTTCTGCGCCATATCACATTACTACTTGAATAATCAGAGATTTCTGTTAATCGCCTGATAAAAAAAACATATAAACCTTTTTTAATGCCGAATCATGATTTGAATCACTAAGTCTATCCGTTGCAAGTCCTCAAGCGGTCCAGCTAAGAGAATGCTAAATATTCATAAACACATACAACATATCAACGACAATATATATTTATGAGTGCGGACAAACGTTGTTAACGTAATAATTGTGCATTCAGCAGCAAACGTTGCATGCCACACGAGCAGCAAACAGCAACGACAAGTGTTTTTCATTAATTACGGGACGAGTAAGGCAACATGATCGAGCCACGAATGGTTCAATCGATTGGGCTGTCAGTGGTTGCATCTACATATTTATGTGTGTATGTGCAATAGTAAAGTTTGTGGCAAGCAAAGGCACGCGGAGATACCCAGTTACGTTCATTGAGGCGGTTGTATTCGCAAAGTTGTTTATAAATGTTGCAGTTATTAGGCGCTTGGTGTTCATATGGTGTTGCTTCGCTGTCATGTTGCACAAACAAAAACGCCACTAAACGACGTAGCGCGACGGTGGCGCACCAAAACACATGTATGTCTAAATGTATGGATTTTTTGCATGCTCATGATATGTGCGAGGTCTGATGTATGGTGCATTTATGGCGGCGCGGACAGATGGAAAATTTGATTGTTTGATTGATTTGCCAAAATGGGGTTGCACGAATCATAAGTGGCAGCGGCCAGTAAGGTAACGGCACCAAAAGCGGCGACGCGCTCCAGCCACACAGTTGCAACCTAGCTGTCAATCATAATCGTAATTTCATGCTGCAATATGAGAAATTTATCTTTTTCTTCTTTTTGTGAAAACGAATTCCATGCAGGATTCGTGTGTTTTGTTCTTGTTTTTGCTTTTAAATCTTGCCTACATATGACAACTTTAAATGTGTATGCAACACAACTTTTCCAATAATGCTATGCGGCAAGTTGCCCACTTTGTGTGGCTGCATATCATGCCTTGGGGAGCTAATCTTAACTGGAACACTGTCAAAGTTTCATCCAATGCCTATCAAATTTGCTTTATAGTTGATCAGTCGCAAATATAAAATTTTCTTCGGAAGAGCTTTGATCGATCAGTTTTTATGGCAGCTATATGCTAAAATGACTTGATCTTAAGAATTTCTTCGGTGATTGCACCGTTGTCTTGGCTAATACCCCATATCGATTTGAGGAAGGTGTCTTGTCAAATCTTTCTATACAATGTTTTTGGGTGAGAGAAAGAAGGAAGCAAAATACCAGACAATTACATCAGAAATTTTGAGACTAAATCTATTCAGCTCATCATTTACATATATGTGGGAATATAGTATTAAAGATCGGTGGCAACTCCGCCAACGAAGACGGGTATGTGAAAAAGACAAAGAGAACCAAAGCAACAGTGAGTCGTTAAACTGATGTCATCGGCTGAAGTGGTTTCTTCGCTATATTCTATTTAAAATATAAATAAAGCTAAAAATTAAAGCTAAGATTAAACTATAAATAAAACTAAAATTAAAACTAAAGATTAAAACTGTAAATTGGAAAATGTAATTAGAAACTGAAAACTTTATAAAAAGTTCCACAATATATTTGAATTCTAATACTGTGTAAAATTGTGGTTTTAGTCCTATTGGAAGCGTGGTGGGGTGACAAATCCCACATATATATATATATATATAATTTATGGGGTCTCTGCCGTCTCCTTTTGAGTGTTACAAATATACTTTCCTTTAAACAAGAAAGCTTTCTAACAAACAAAGAATTTAATTCTCCATCTATTATATCTAAGTACAAAGGTACAAGTCCGAATTTATTGAAAATATGGAAACATCCATTTCTGGAAATATTATTGAAGTATCTTTCATAAAAAGGTTCCGGTAAATAAAATCTCACCGAACAATGCCGATATAGAATAAGATACATATTATATATCGACCTCCTGAAAGACAACACATATTCGGTACTTTCTGCATTGTTTCATCTAAACCGTTATTTACTCAAATAGAAATATGTATATTACCCAGTAAGAGTTTATTCTCACGATGTATGCTACGGTTAATTCTTTTCTTGTTTGTCTTTTGATTTTTAACCTTGTCCAATGCAAAACCATCTGCAATTCTATTCACAAATTTTTGATATTATGACTAGCTAGAGGGAGGATAACAATTCTTTTCTCTATAATAAGTTTTGATTCAACCCTCTTTTTAAGTTTTTGTATTTAAAGTGCAGTAACATTTAAACCATCCTTTATTTTTTCTACTTTTCGGCAGACAAAAATATTGAGAATTAAAAAAAAAAAAATAAAAATTTCCCCCTGATTTTCCACATTATTTTATCAAAAAAAAATTTTATCTGTGAAAGTCGACAATACAAAATTATCATACTAGCAACAATCGCGCCGAACGCCATTGTAATTCATTCATCCATAACGCATGGGCCAAAGGTCACTTGCTTGCGCACATTTTCACTTTCACTGCTAAAGCGAGATAATCTAACAAAGAAAAAAGAGGATTGTAAAGAAACACAAAAAGCAAAACCAAACGATCACCTGCTGCGCGCGCCAATAAGTCGATGATGGGTCCGTTGATGGGGCAGCCCGGAACTTAGCAAAAGCACAACAGTCACCCACCGCACCACACTCGCTTGCCATAAATCGCCAAACTAACTGCATTCGACACAAGTGCTTGCTTTGGCTGGAATATTGAAAATTATCGTGTTGGCTTATGCGCATTGGCATCTTCAGTTGGTGCGGCTGACTGGCCACAGCCCGCCTGTTGCATACGTTGCTTGGGCAACGCGACCAGCGAACAGTTCGTCTTCGTGAAGTTTTGAAGATGCTGCACCTCGTTGCATTTTATGTTCATACTTTTGTTGTAATTTTATTTTTAGCTTCAATTTTATACTTTCTACCGCCGTTTGGCTAGCAATGGTGAGAGTGACACTTCCGGCATCTCTTGCGGTTTAACGGCTCTTTAAGCACACACACAGTAAGCGTGCTAGCTGATTTCCAAGTTTTACCTGCACTCTTCCATATAAATACTCGAAAATACGTTCAAGTAGATTTTTTTTTGCCGCAGAACATTGTTTCACACGTTTTTCGTTGAAGAATGGCTCTGGGAATTGATTTTGTTATGGTAGTATGCACGAAGTGGGCAGATTCCCGTCGCAACTTATTTGTGCTTCAGTCTAGCCTTGCACACTTGTTGCACCATACTTACTACTTTTGTCACTTAATAGGAATACTGAAAGGAATACTGAAAATGTTGGTTATTTAATTGCATCTTTAATTTTCAGGTATATTCAGTAGAGCTTAGGAGGGGCGTAGAAAACAGTAAGATATATTATAGCCCCAATAATTCAACCGAGAGATGAAGAGATTGAGTGGTATTTCATATGTTATTCTTTATTGTCACTAATTTATTCATTATGGTTTTGAAATATGAGCAATGTTAGAAAAGCTGGCTTTCTTGGAAAATTTACTTTGCCTGGAACTAAGCGCCGTCTACAGCTACTTTATAAAAAAACTATCGAAGAATTATATTTGTATTTCTTTTTTAGTTTTAACTTTTAGAGAGTAAGCTGCTCAATCTTGTCCAATTAGCATATGTTGTTTTGTTTTTCACATCGGGTTAAGAAAATTTTTTATAAAACTAGGAATTTTTCATTTGTGTTTTTAAAAAGTTAAGCCTGCTCTCTTGAGCATTAAAGAAATCTAAATGCTTAATAAACAATTAAAGGAAAAATAGGCAGCAGCAACTTAGTGGTGTAGCGAATTCAAGTTAGGGGTCATGCAAGGTTAAATTAAAAGTAAAATTATGTAAATTTAGGAGTCAAGATAAGGATGAAGTGACGTCAACCTATGAGTCAATGGAGGTTAGCGACATTCAAGTTAAGGGCTACACAAGACAAATCAGATTAAGGATTGATGTCCTATTTGAGATTTGGTCTAATACATAATACATAGTTTAGAAATTAGCTCTAACACAGGCACCTTACAATCGAACGGCGTTCACGTTCACATTCACACTTACTTTAGCAACTCTTAACTATGTGACGCAATCACATACTGGTTAGAAAAGAAAAATTTCCCTAGATCAGCTATAAATATAAATAAGACAACTTGTAATGTGTTGATATGAGCAAAGGCAACACTATCTGCAAGCAAACAGTAGGCATTTCGCAAAAATTGTAGCAACAAAAATCAGTGAAATCGTGGTGATTTTGCGTAGGTCGGCGCAGAAATAACGTTTGTGCCACAACAAAAACACGCACACACGATATAGGCACAAGCGCGGCGCAACACTTGCAGCTGTCAGCAACAACGCAAGCAACCGCTAAAATACAACACTTGTTTCTGTGCAATGAATGGGCAATTCGATTTTAATGGTTTACTTATTTTTAGTATGTTCATTTATTTGTTTTTGTTGTTATAGCCTAGGTACACCTAATAAGTTTGACACGAAGTTTGCAATACCCAAATTAAAAAAATTTAAAAAAGGCAGTCACCATTGCATCCTGAAGATAATACGGTTTCATGCGGTTTATAGGCCGGCGGCGTCGTTGGGTCGTACTTTTTCTGCCATGAATCGCAACCGTTCAATGCTAACCGAATATTTTTGGTCCGAATTGAATGATATGAACGTACACAATATGTGGTTCCAGCAGAACGGCGCCACAAGCCATACAGCGAATGTCCAAATCGATTTATTGAAACCAAAATTTGGTGAATGTGTTATCTCACGAAATGGCCCAGTCAATTGGCCGCTTCGGTCGTGCGAATTGACGCCATTAGACTATTTCCTGTGGAACTACGTCAAGTCTATGGTCTAGCCAAGAAGCCAGCGACGACTAATGAACTTCGTACGAACATTGAACGTGAAATCGCAGCAGTATCGGCCGATTTTTGCTTGAAAACCGTCGAAAATTGGGTTCAGTGTTTGGACTTCTGTTAGCGTGCCCGTGCTGGTTTTGCAAAAGAGGTCGATTTCCATACATAATGACATTGAGTGTTCGTTCACGTTCGTTCGTCTTTATGTTGTATTTAAAAACATCCTTTTATAGTACTCTTATTTTGAAAAACTCGTGACATGCGAACTGGTTCCACACTTTTTTAGATATCAATATCAAATTCCACACACTTCCCTTTATTTTCTAGAAGCTGATCATTTGTTGTAACTGAACGAACAAAATCAAATTTTAGTACGAAAACTCTTATATTTGACAAGATATTTTCACGTAATTTTGTATGAATTATAATCCAAGATGACATTACAACTTTTTACCAAACTTATTTATTTAAATTATTTATTTTTCCCCACATTTGATTTTTTGTATTTACTTTGAACCACTTTACATTAATATTAAGCCAGATAACAACAACAACTTTTGTAAAAACCAATCCAATGCAATGCGAGAATTTCTGTGGCTTTGTGGGAATTAAAATCACGCAAATCTGCAAGGAGACTAAAAACCTGCGAAGCAAAGTGCAACTATTTGGCATTAGTTATTGAGTTTTAAACAATAACAGTAGTTAACGGTTACTTATTTGGCCAAGCACATCTGAATGGAATACCGCTATTAATTGTGTAAGAATATGTCAATGTCCCGATTTATAGCTACGTTTTTTATACGAATGGCAAAACATTGTCCAAAGCATAATAGTAGTCGGTTAATTTCCATATACTCGCATATCCGTGTAGTATATTATATAAATATATGTGCACCCACATTACAAAATAATATGCACATTTTGCAAGCATTTGATATTTATCTCCACACATTCACTGTACGCTTTGGTCGCCTGAGTACGTAAAAACACCTGACAAGGCAATTGACAAATATGATGAACTGTTAAAGCAAATTGCAGCATAATTAATCAAATTACCACATTAAGCGCAACAACGGCCCACTGCGCCGCATGCATATGTGCGCATGCGCAGCGTGAAAAGCCAGTGGCAGACCACTGCGATAATTAAACGCATTTCGTATGCAAATTTATGCCTTTATGCGCATGTCAAACAAGTGTACATTGCCCCCAACGTACACTGTCTGCATGTGAAATTATTATTTTGAGGTGTTTTCTAGCTCTTTGCTCTTTCTGTCGCTAGCACTTTATGTTGTGTGGTCCGCCTGCTTTCCAAATTACCAGACAAATGTTGCAAATTATTAAGAGTTGATTTGTGATTTCACACGCCAATAATTTCTGTAAGGCGCGTGGCAATTAAATCAATTTGACTTGAGTAATTGGTAATTAGATATTTAAATATGTTATTAAAAAAATTCATAATGATTTTTCATAACGATGAACTTCATTCGTTTGAAAAATACCTACGACAAAAGACTTAATAAACGAACTTGAAATTAAGGAAGAGGCCACGTACTTATCACAAAATTTGAACGTAGTGTGATTCAGCTAATTAGTAAAGCTGCAATAGTTATTGCCACTTTTCAATTAAACAGAACTCCAACGAATTCATCGACAATTTTTTCTAATATCTAATAACCTTTGTTAAAATTAATCTTTTAATTTATATTTGTTTTGATACAGAAGTTCAATATTATTATGGTTTTAACATTAAATTGAAGGTTATATACGAGTAGTAGTGTTTTTTCGTTAACACACTAATAGCTTTCACAAAATTTCACAGTCCACTTGATCTTACCTGCTGTATTTACTTTAATCCAAACGAAGCCTATTCGAATTTTCTAATATAGGTGCGTTTAGTCCCAATACCATATTATATAATATTGCTCTTTCAAAAAGAGGTATATGGCAGGAACATTTTAAAAGAACGACATATGTATGCAAGATATCTACGGGCGGTTGTGTAAATATCATAGACGGATAACTAGAGCTACTTTTTCCAAACTATACACCCCTCAAAATTGATTATTCATTAACTGACTACAAAATTGAAACATTTTCTGGTATTATTTATAAAAAACCAGAGTTCCAACATACCATAAAAAGTATTATATTAGCAGATACTTGAAAATTAAAGGATCCTATATAGGAAATACTCGAAATATGCAAAATTAGTTGCAGCAGTCGTTTCTAATTTTTATTCAAAAGTTAACCACAATTATGTATTCATTGTCTCGTACTTGTTTCTAAAATCGTCCGATGAAATATGTAGCAATCAGCCTAACTGCCCAGTTAAGTTGTATGTACTGGTATTTATTCTTAAAATATATGTAAGCTACAATGCGATTCAATACAAACTAACAAGTTTAAAAAGTCATCTTTCCTCAACACAATCCATTATCTACTGCTGGCGTCTCTTTAGTTACATGTACTATGTAACGACTAATAACCGAATTGTGTATAAGTGCAAGTACTATTAGGAGCTGAAGATTCGTTGTGGCACAAGAGAACAGTGCAACACATTTGTATTTTATGTCTTTCAATTAATTTGCAACAACATTGTTAATGCAATGCCGGGACACCATGACCGCCTAAAACGTTGGTTACACAGGTTAAAGTGCGACTGTCGGTGCATACTTTGTCGCCGTATGCTTACCTGCCTGCCTCACAGCCCAACTAGCAACATTTTCTCGTTCTACTACTTTCTCAACGCCTTTCTCCTCCTTAGAATT
This sequence comes from Bactrocera latifrons, assembly GCF_001853355.1. Classification (NCBI taxonomy): domain Eukaryota; kingdom Metazoa; phylum Arthropoda; class Insecta; order Diptera; family Tephritidae; genus Bactrocera; species Bactrocera latifrons. Next base: position 89,308 of record NW_017537293.1, read on the forward strand.
TAAAAGCATGCGCAAGATTAGCTTAACGAATTAATGCCTTCCTTATTTCCGTCGTTTGGCGCATGTAACGGTTAAGAAATATTTGTGTTATGATCACCTCTGATTGTCGATTATCATTACTAAACCTGCTGCTTGTATTCACCTGCTCCAAAGTGCTGGTTCTTTAATCGATTATGTTGGCTATTCATTGCAGTTGGCAGACACTTATTGGAATTTGTAAGTGGTAGATTCAGAGGGGGAAATTGAGACATTTTGCCTTCGCCAACTTACAGGACTGCCGAAATTTTTTTCCTGTCTGAATAAATGGATCGAAAATCACATAAGCAATATATTGCAATATTGCAGTTCACTGATGGCGCTGAATGCAGCATCTATTTCAAGTTCTCTATCAAGCCGATTCGCTTTAAATTTAGCACTTTCAGTTACGGATACGATGGAATTTATTAACAATTTTATTCGCATACGTTGCTACAATTTGTAACTTCAGTGGTATCTTAGCATTATTTAATATATTCAAAAGTAAAAATATTCTTTTGTTTTATTTCTGAAATAAAATGGCAAATTTCTGGATTATGTTTCAGTTTCTTGATATTTTTTTAGAGTAGTCAAATTTTTAGTAAGTCTTTTAGCTCTTTTGGCGTGGGTAATTTCTGTCATTTCCCCCTTTAAATCCTTCACTATGTTTTTGCATACAAAATATTTTTAACAAATTTTAGGATTTCACTAAACCTAAGTTTTTTTTTTTTTTTTTTTTGATTTAGTATTCGATACTTCTCCACGACTAATCGCTATCTGTAAAATACAAGAGACTGTGCGGCAGAAATACTCAGGCACACCCATACACTGGTATCTACGAACACCTCCATCTATTTGCTGCTCGGTGAGAAAGTCCAATTGGAAAACGTGCATGCAAATGCGCGACCGGTTCTTCACCACAGATCACATGCAGCATTTTAACTACCAAAAATATTTTCTTATTATTTCATTCTTTTTCGTATTACAACTACACCTTTTTTCATTATTGCGCTTAGTTATATTCTCACGTCAATTACTTGCAGTCTTTATTTCCGTTCATTTAAGCGTTCGTTTATTCATGAAGCCATTCGCTCTGCGGTGAGTTGGGAATTTTCCATGGATTTTCCTATTTGTCGCACTGTACAACAACAAACAATGCAGCATACATATCGCGTTCGCATCAATTGTGTTGCACGTTGCTTCCAGGTAATGGCATTCGGAACGAATTTTTCGGTATATGCAACACGTGCAAACAACAGTTACTACATGTCGTCACCAACATAAGTTTTCCCAAATGCTTTTTCCCTATTTTCTTCTTCATACTATTGTTGTTGTTTGGTTGACATTTGGGTTACCTGCCAGACGAGCCGCACTGCAGGTTTAACTGCTCCGGCCAGAGGTCACAAATTTATTTCAGTTCATGTGCGGCAAGCCAAAAGGAAAACTGTTGCAAGCGCTGCATTTGTGTTGCTGTTGCACCTTGTGTCTGAAATTATTTATTCTTGCGCTGTTTGGCGTTTAAGTATTCCAAACCTACCGATTTATTAGCTATGCAATAAATTAATTTTCTTCTTGACAACTGTGTGTCTCTGTGCGAGTGTATGTTTTACGCCTTAATGGCATTACAAGCCATTTAGTCGGACAAACACCTCACTCCAGTAGACTTAGTTTAGTAAAGCCCTAGAAACATATGTTTCTTATATGTACGAGTAAATATGCCTGTTGCTGTAGGTGTAGACTTCACTTTTAAGAAGTTGTAGAGCATGAGAGCTGCTGAGAAGTTCTTTAAAAAAAAAAAAAAAAAATACTATTTTGACCACGTAATTGGAACTGATTGACATTGACTGTTTGCGAATTTTGGAATGTGAAAATGTATTCTAACTTTCTTTACGTGAGACTGCATACAAATTTGTGTTTGCCTGTGTATGAAACGAGGAGAACTATCTGAAAAAGGACGTTGGCACCGACTAGGTATAATACTAAAAGTATTTAGGGATGTAAAATAGAAACGATATAAAATTATTTTCAGACACTTTAAGTTTTAGGGCTTAAGCGAGATTTTCAGACTGAAAGCTGTATAAAGCGATGAAGTCTCAAAGGTCTGATACAGATACGCCCGGCAGCTATTAACCTGATTAAAACTTATAAGTCACTTTTAAGTGGGATGTGGCTAAAATATCGTTAACTTAAGGAAAAACTTCTATGCCTACAGTAAAAGTGTGAAATACTTTTGAGACAGTCGAAAGTTCAGAGTTGGTCGCAAACATTTCCTAAAACTGCACCTTTTTCCAAGCAGTTTCCGCAAGGTTGGATCCTACATACTGTGAATGATAGAAACCAGCAAGAAACTAACACAGATCATTTTTCAATTGGCTTATAGTCGATACACTGGAAATAGAGTATAAGCTTTTGAAATTTCTGAATTTCTTTAGCTTTTATTACCCACAATTTTATTTATTACGAGTATAAGGTAGATAATTTTACATGGAACATTCAAAATTTTTTTTTTAATTTTCAAATACTTTTATTAACACTAATAATGTTTTGAACATATTTAAGTTTACTTACGGCTCAGAGCATACCGTACACTTAAGACCATATTAACACTGAATTAATATCATTCATAATACAGAATAAAAGTCTCAAAACGCATTTTGGCGTGACATTTAAATTAATTTTCGATATTTTATAATTGTTTATCAAGTTTCAGACGTGAGTTCATTAGTTCGTTATTTTCCTTTTAGTCCGTTTAAAAAAATGTTTGGTGTTCCAGCATCCATCTATATCTTAATAGATATATTCCGAGTAAACTGGTTTCGTAAGCTTTGGCATATTCAATATCGGTGGTAGCTTTTTGTGGCATAACTTATCCATCACTTCCTTACACTTAAAGTAAGTACAAACCAGAGGTGACAAGCAATTGCTGCTAGCGCCAAGCTCAAGGCATGGCTCACTTATATTCCTGTAACAAACCATGCGAGGTTCGCAATATGTGCGGTTCATATTCAAGTTTTCGAAGAATCTTTTATTAAGTTTTATGACGTTTAATTCCATTTATTTTATATTTTATTTTATTTGTGTTTAGCAAATTTTATAAAAATTGTTGTTAGATTACTAAACATTCCTAAAATACATTTCATTTATTTTACAAAAATTTTCTGTTACTAGAAAACATCTTACTTAGTTTCCAAATTAAATAAAATGTAACTACTACCACCCTTATGTTAATTTTTCTAAAAATTTTATTATATATGTACATATGTATAATTAAATTATTTTCGAGTTACATGTGATCTCTGATATAACTAAAACAAGAATCTCAATTTTACAGTGATTCCGGCCTTCTCCGTAGATGAAACCTAAAAAAAGTTCTATATTGAAGGCATCGTCCGCTCAATTACCTGCGGGAAAAAAAAATCGTAAATTGACAATGGGGCACCCATTTGAAAAAATATTTTATAGTGTTCGGCGTGTCAATATTCGACTTTTTATAACTAACCATAACCCGGTAGGTCATTGTCATAAGAGCTCTATGCAAAAAATGCAGAAAAAGTTGATAGTAATCGAATTATTGATTATTAATCACTCCAGCAATTTCGAAAGCTGGTGTTTCAATAAAAATGTGTCATTTATTACGTATTTATTCATTGACAATTTCTAATGTAACAGTTTAGTTGATTTACATTCTGCAATAAAAAAAGCGAACTGTTACCAACAGCAGCATCCTATAAACAGATAATGTTAAAGAATAACATTTACAATAGAGAATGTTAACCCCTTGACATATTTCCACGAGTCTGACTCGTGATACAATTTCTGTGCCTAACATGATTATCATGAGTCTGGCTCGTGGAGCGTAGAAGTGTATATTTGACGAAAAGATAATTGAAATGTTTCCGTTATTTTCTGGTAATAATGTAAACAAAAAACATTGTTGCAGTTGAGTGCATTATACACTGTGTAATTATCCATATTATTTGTTACGCATTAAAATTAAATCGTAGTATTTTATTTTTTGGAAATTTTTAAAAGAAGCATGCGACAGTTCGTAGGCATCAAAATTGGTTTGTTTACTTCGAGTTGTGTGCGAACAGTTGGGAGCGAATTTCGTTGCGCTAATTGATACATCAAGGGGTTAATGGATAACATTTACAGCAAAAAATGTTAATGAATAACATTCTCTGCAATAACCGGGGTATGTTAATTTTGTGTTAACACGCTGTATTCCGAAGATGTTAGAGAAGTCTCTACTGTTGTCGATTCCTATTAGCATTTAATATAACAGCAGAATGTTAACAAAAAAATTAACGTGTAATTAGGAAATGTTAAAAAATTTAGTTAACATTATCTACTGTTGGCGCTTCCTGTTAGCATATAACATAACATTCCGCTGTTAACTTAAAACTATTTAGCATTTACAAATCATGTGCTCGCAGCAATATTTATTATTTGCCTCACTAATTAACAGTGAGAGCTACTGGCCACCGGCTTTGCACCTGTTAATCCAAAACTAATCAAACAATCAATAAGCCAAACAGCCAACTATCCAACTAACTAGCGAACATTCCAACATCAAACCCAACAAACGACGCAACAGACAATTCAACAAGAGGGCATAAAAATCTTCTCTGTCTCCTGTGCTCACCGTTGCGTCAAACATTCCCATAACCAGTTCCACATATATGCAAATTGTCTTTCGTATATGCTGTCTGCCATTATTCCGATGCCATTGCATTCCGCCGACTTTTTAGGTATTGTATGTAAGCCAGCTCGGTCTGCACGTATCTCTCGATGTCGACACGATTCAGTGTTGAACGAACTTTTGTTTCGTCCAGTCAATGTGAACTGCAAGAGTTGTTTGTCGTGTATTGTACTTACATACGCTGGCACCACAGTCGTCGTTGTCGTGCTTATCCGGAGCCTACGTTACTCGCTCGGGCTTAGTGTTATATGCGTATTAGCTCGCCTGCTTCCTTGTTTAGGGCATGTATACCGCAGTGAAGTGAAAACAAGTTTTGCGCCCCAACTTCAACGCGTCCGCCTAGTTGGTAGGTGTTTTAGACTATCGTCGTAGTTGTTGTTGCCTTTATTATTGTTGTTGTTCGCTGGTTGAATGCAGCTCAGTTTACCTGCTCACACTCGCGCTCTGCGCTCGGAGTATGTAATTCGCTCGCCCATTGCTACCTCTCTTGCTGCTTCAAACTCGCTAATGCACTCGCATTCGCACATCTTATTTGCATGGCTTATGTTGTTGCCGTTATTGCTGCTAACTTTCAATCTGTGCCTTTTCGGTGCGGCTGCTGTTGTTGTTGCGGCTGGTTTTGTTCAACAGGTGAATTCAATTGAATGGAAATGTGTCACTTTAGCTTAGTTATTTTTGGTTTTGCCTTAAGTTGGCGGCCCGTAAAATATGCTTATTCTGAAGCAAATTAATGTGTGTTATGCACATGTGTGTGTGTTTGTTGGTGCAAAAAGTAATGGGATTAAAACCCTTGGTAATCTGAGTAGTATTTTGGAAGTAATTATCAACTTGCTCGTGACAAATTTTGTTCGCGAACCAAAGTGAAAAGGGTTCAACACAAAAATTGTGCGCGACAAGAAAAATGGGTGACAAGAATTAAATATAATACATAAAAAACAAAAGCAATAACAAAATATGTACAATATGAATATGAAATTTTTTTAACTTGTTCGCATTTATAATTTCGCCTTTAAAAGCATGAGTTTAGAGGATACAAAAAATAATATTTTTGAATATTACAGTGAAAATCGTTTTAGAAGATTTTAAGCATAATATAAAAATTAATAAAATAACTAAAAATGTAGAAATTGATGAAAAAAAATTCAAATTTTGATTTTTCTCTTATTTACTAAACAATCATCGCTAAATGTGTTTTATGAAATATAAAAAAAAAAATTAGTTTACCAAAGAAGATATTCAAGAATATTTAAGTGTCGAGTTATCTTTACGAATTGAGTAATACTATACAACTGTTTACTGTTAGTGTCTAAAGAGGTTTTTATATACAAAGGTAAAAAGTGATAACAAAAAATTTATAAATTTTGCAAATTTTGCATGCAAAAAGTTTCAAACGATAGTTCAGCTAACAAAGAAATTTATGGTCAAATGATTAAAATGTGCATGCATTATTTAAAAATTGGAAAACTGAAAAAAAAATTAAAAATTGGAAAATTCAAATAAAAC
>NW_017537293.1:95572-107945 GCF_001853355.1 Bactrocera latifrons
ATATTTGAAATTGTAGCTTTTCGGGATTATACAAACTGTAATGCAAGTAATGAGAATTTAAATATGAGTTAAATTAAAGTATAATTTTTTTTTTTTTTTTTTTTGTTTTGACTTTATTGGTTGAAGAAGTTTGTTTTCGTGTAAAAAGTAGATGCATTTGAAATATAACATTATATAACACAGATCACAATATTAAATAAAAAAACTGAAGTAAACAGAAACACTTCATAAATTTTGCAAACACGACCACTTTGAGCGGATATTAATTTTTATGTGTGAAACGTGAAAACTATGTAAATTACCAATAAATTTGAAAAAAAAAAAATGAAAAAATTAAAACAAAATAAAAACAAAAATTAAAAAAATATTCAAAAATTGCGTATTGCAGTAATTAAAATATTGACTAAACAATTTTCGTTTTCTACATAAAAAGATACAAAAACAATTTCATAATTCCCGCATAAATTAAATTATGATTTGTTCCAAACTTACGACGTCTGGTGTTCGCAAAAAGTTTTGTGATTTATAATTTTTTTTTAATGTTTTATTGATGCTATATGATGATAATATATTTAAATTATAATCAACTAAAAAAAAAAAAAAAGTTTGGTGAAATTAAAAAAATATATACTATATACATATAATATGAGTGTAAACTGGGTAAAAGTGTTATTATTCAGAATATTTCCATACTAATGGAATTATGTAGCAGTAATTTTACCAAATGCATTCCCTTATTAGCGTACCTGTAATGGGTCTATCTTGGAAACCTTGCTCTGAAGAAATGCGAAAGCGGTCCCGGGGTAGGGAAAAAATTCCATGATAGAAGGGGGGAGTGGTTTAGTGGGTACAGCACTCACGTAGGATGATGATCCCTGTACGTTGCGAAGGCATTTTAAACCCTCCTTACAGCCTAAAAAAAAAAAAAAATTTCGTACCAGTTCAAAATTAAAAATAAAAAAATTTTGTTTTTCCTTTTTAGTTTTTTTTTTCTACTCCTAAAGAAATAAAATTTTAATGTATACGAAAACTTATTATTAAAAATTGGTTTTATTAACAAACCATTGTTTATATCATGAAATAGGATGAAAATGAGTGCATATAATTTTTGAATATTTCCACGATATAGAATCTATAAATAAATCTAAAATAAATGTTTATAAGTCTGCTGTCATACTTTCTTAAATCGATGAACCGACTTATTGTGGTTCAAAAATTATTAAAATACTATTGAAGTAGATGCTACAACAACATACACCGTAGTGCTTGAAAACCCAACGAGAAAACAATAAATAAATAAAATCGAACCGAAAAGCAAATACAAACTAAAATGGCAAACAAAAATGAAAATAATGTCAAGAAACCAGAAAAACCTGCAACACGTCTACGCATCGACAGAGCAATGCGCATGCTGCAGACAATTTGCACCAGCCAACAGCCAACTAAACGCCGCTCCGCCGCTCGCTAATGACATATGCGGCATGGTGGTCAAGACACTGTCATGGCCACTGGACCCTGTCTGTCTGTCTGTCGTTCCGTTGGCTTTCTAACTGGATGTGGGCTTGTGGCAGGCAGCACAATGGATTTGCTATTGAAAGTGTGCGTACGCGCTTTCTAACGGTACATGCATTAGAAAGGTGTGCAAAAACAGCACATAACCGAAAGAACAAAAAAAAAAAAACATTATTGAACAAATTCTAGTTGAGTCTGTGCAGCGGCAGCTTATTCTTCATCTTCATCTTATATGCACCAAACAACTTGAGCACATACAATCAACTTTTATTTCTGTAAATTTGCTTTTTTGTTGTTTGTGCCGCATGCACTGTATTATAATTTTTTAGTATTGTTTTTTTTAACCACCATTTTTCTTGCGCTGCCGGTTGCTGCAATTGTTTATCTGCCGTTCTTCCATTTGGCGGCGCAACAGTTGACCTCATTTGCTTCGTTTGCCACTTGCTTGCTGCCGCGCCGTCGGTGCTCGTACTGCTTTTGTGCCGTTAACCAAAAACCAGCTTCATGCGGCACCAAAAAGCATAGCAAGAACAGCTGTGGTTGCACAAATGCTCAAACGTTGCAAACGGATTTTGTTGCCACAGGCTGCCACGTACATACATAAAGAAAATTATACACACATATGTATTTACAAATTGCATAAATAATATAAGCCAACAATGTTTCAACGCTGCTGCGAGTTCTCTTTGCTGTCGGGTCTCCCCCACCACCCGCTAGTTGACGCTGTTGGCGCGCCGTCAAGTTATTGCAGAAGTTGCAAGACAACTTTTACTTAACAGTTTTCAATAGTTTGCTAATTTTCCCTGCAATTTTAGTTTTATTAATTAATTTGTTTACTTTTTCAGTTTTTATTTTTGTTGCCTTTTGGTTTATTTCTCATACTAGTGCCAACCAAGAGCAATAATTTCGTGGAATTTCGTTTCACTCTTGCAAATTTTGTTATTTACAGCATTCCCATAGTTTATACGATTTCCCTGCGTTGGTGTCTGTCTGTCTGTCACTGGGGAAATGGTGACTTTCGTCTTCACTCTTGCTTGCAAAAAAGTGAAATTTGTTGCTGAGTAATTTTATATTTGGCTTCTTGTTAAGTCTTCGTGCCTTAGCGACAACAAGTTTCTGTCAGATCTAGTGGTTGTTGTTGTATTATGTTGTACAACCGTGCAAATAGCCAACCCCATTTTCGCGCACAACGTGAAGCTCATCTTCGCAGCGTCCCATTTTCCAATTATGGATATTAAATTTTTTTGCGAATCATTTTTTTTTTTAATATTTGCACAATTTTTTCACCCACACCTAGTTTTTATTTGATGCTTTGCAAATAAATCATATAAAAACACATTAAAAATTTAAAACAGTGATTTCTACAAATTATATTTATTAGCTAATTATTTATTATTTATTTTGATTAAATATATTTTATAAGCTTTTCTGAGATAATTTCCATCAAAGCTCAGGAAAAACTTTCTGTATCTCATTTAGAACTTATAGAATTTAAAAATGTAAACAAGCGAGTTTCGAGAATTAAAATAAAAAAAGTACCGCATTAGTCTTTTAGAAAATTGATGACATAAGTTTTTATATAATTTTTAAGAGTAAACAGTAAAAAGTTTTACGAAAAATATTAAATATATTTTGATCTGCACCGTTGATGATACGCTTAAACAAACAGGTTACAGGTCTTTTACAGAAGATGTTCGTATAGTCCGTACAATGACCTGCAGTCATCTAATTTATGTTAGGTACTGTAACTAAAGTCCATGATGGGATCACTAGTCAACTCGTGCTTAAATATCTATTAATTTAAGTATTCTATACAATTTTCGCCAAATATTTTTAAATTGATAATTATTCTTTACTTACTCATACTTTAATAAATTTTTTTTTTTTTTGAAGAGAACAATTCTTTTATAAAGACATCCTCTCCAATTTTTAACGAAATCCGTGGACTCGGAGTTAAAATTTCTACAATTTATGAAGACGATTTGCCAGTTCCAATTTGAATAATAATACCTTGTTTATTTCCTACTTCAACTAGAACCCACCTTAGTTAAGTAATCGGTAATTTACCTGCTAGAAATGATGTGTTCGAAATATTCACTGTGAAGATAGAAAAATTAGCTTGATTATTGCATCCAGCGCTTAGTTTTTCAGTATCATTTGCTGACGTTTTTAAAGACTACTGCACAAGTAATAATATAAAATCATAAAATCTCAGAATTTTTAAAAATATTTTCTTTTTTTTTAATTCTTTCGTATCTGATAGAACAGAAAATTTCAAAAATTAATTCAAGTATTCCAAATGTAGAAAATACACTTCGATGCTGCTTATCTTTCATTTAAAAATGACAAAATTTACAATATTTTGTTGTATTAATGTTGACACAAATGTCCAAGAACGACATAAAACGATTTAATCGACCAGTGCTTGACTCTAGAGACATCTATTGGAAAACGGCGGAAGCAAAGTTGTAGACCTACACTTATTTCTTACATAAATAAATCAGTGTCAATTACTGGTTTGTGTTATATCTTCATTAAGATAAACAGTTTAGAGTTGTACTAACCGCTCTCATGGTTAAAGAATAGAGAATATCGAAGCGGAGCGTAATTCACAAAATTGCTTTCCTTCTTATCACGATTAATAATTCTTAATCCTACAGTCGCACACACTCAAATTACAACAAAGAAAGAAGAACTGAGACTAATTATACCTAAAAAGGGTCCATTTTTTTGTTTTAACAACCGAAATTCTTGAGCACCTTTTATCATGCAACAGGCGCCAAACAGTTAGCGTCATCTATTTTATGATCTACCTTACGTAATATGTGTGACTGCATGTCTGTATACACACCTATAGTATGCATAAGAAGACTTATAGGTATTCAAATAATTAATGTGGACATAAGACCTGCTGTGCGTGAGAGGTGTATTACCAAAGAATTAACATTTCTATTTATATGCATATTATTAGATGTATATCTGTATGAATCATTAACAAGTTGGTATGAAAGGTAGAAAAAATGTGACTCAAAGGAAAAATAATAAAGAAGCGATTAATGAAGAATAGTTTTAGGTGTGAATTTAAATGGAAATGTATCTTCATATGTGAATCAAAATACAATATGCATAAGTGAGTCACAGTGCAATAAGTTGTATGGGCATGTGCGTGTGTATGCATAGTCGTTTAGACTATTTTCTTGCCATTGAACTTTTAATTTAGTTTCTATTAACTTACCTTAAGTTTAATTTATTTCCTCTTATTCATAAATATTTTATATTTCTTCCAGTGCAGCCGCTTGTCTTCTAAATAATGGCAATAAAATATATGTACATGTATACATAAGTAAAGAATATAAATATATTCAGTGTTCGTTTGTGAAGTTTAATCAAAATAAATATTCAAGTCTCATAAAATAATTATCATCTCTGCTGTCATCCGTCGCGAATGCCTCTTATTTAAATATACCTTCATACATATGTGTATGCAATAAAATAAATAAATAAAAAAGTGTTTGTCAAACTGTTCCAGTGTGCTTAAAACAACAAACAGTCTGACTGCAACAACACATGCGTCTTGGATTAAGTCTCTTACAACTACAATTATACATTTCTTGACTGGTGAGTAAATATGCAAATTTTATAACGCCAATAAAATTAGAATATATGAATATGTTTATATGTGTTTTTCTGCCAATATCACATTGCCGGTAGAAATAAAAAAAAACATGTCTAGTAATATCTATTTAGATTCGCGAAGCTCTTATGTCTTTCATCATTTCCTGTCCTCAGTAAATAGTGAGCGAAGAATATGCAAATTATGATGCTCATCGCTTTTAAGAAACCACCCACTCTAATTTTTTAGTACTCACATTGCTTCTAGATTACGTAACTTAATATATACTAGTACTTTACGTTACTAAAGTTATAATAATGAAAATGAGATTTTATTATTCCTGTTATTTGCGACAAAATTGTTTCGTATAAATTTACTGCTTCATTGTGTATAATTAAAAAATGTATTATATTAAAGAACTAATTTATTCAGTATAATCCCGAAATTTCGGGATTTCACAGTTTTGGAATCCCGAAAATTTTCGGCAGTAAATATAAATTTTATTATAATAATAAACGTTACGATTTAATTACATCAATTCTATTAAGGTACCTTAATATTTGAAATTGTAGCTTTTCGGGATTATACAAACTGTAATGCAAGTAATGAGAATTTAAATATGAGTTAAATTAAAGTATAATTTTTTTTTTTNTTTTTTTTTATAAATTCGGTGTAAAGATGGATATGTTTTAAGTCCTGTCTCTTATACACATCTAGATGTGTATAAGAGACAGTTATATAAAACAATTATTAATTTGTTTTCTTTAATATATAAATGAATAGTATTTAAATAGAAGAATCTTAAATGTAGTCAATAAAAGATGCCGATTAAAATGGTCTAGCGAAGTCGCGCAATTAACGTTTTATTTTTTTTTTAATTTTGAGATTATAATTTATTTCATTTATTAGCATACAATTTTGAAAAACAGTGTCAAGATTTCACGTAAAGAGATGCGTGTGGGATTAAATTATTATAATACGGCTCCGTTGACAAACAGCTGATGACGAATTTATTAATACCGAAATTCGCAAACAAAGCCAAAGTTAATTAACTCCACAAAATAAACCAAAAATATAATAATTATAAATTTAATTAAGCTAAGCGCGAAGTGAATCTAGCAAACAGGGAACTGAAAAACAATGTCGCTAAATAGAATGCCGTCAAAAGAGCACGCGCATCACGTCACAGCTGTGCCACTTATTTCCTACACTCAGTCAATTCGATCGCCAGAGGGTGTTTATAGTGATTGGCAAAAGTGCTCATCCAAATCGCGTCATTTGCGAATTTTGTATATCTTGATTGTTTTTTTACTTATATTTTAACTTTTGTCTTATTTTTATTAATTTTTCTTAAATCGAAAATCACCTTAAATATCTAGATTGAAAAATAGATATCACAAAATGGAGATTTTTCTGTTTTTCGTATACTTATGTTAATGATGACTTATATTGGCCTTCAAAATTCGTATACGCAATATTTTATCTGGTGACAAATTTATTTAAATTGATAATATTTAACAAAAATGCAAATTAGTTATTGTTTTTGTATAACATTAGCCATAGGTGTTCAAGTTATATTTACAAACTTGTATTAAGCGCCATAGACAAGCTGGTTAATAAGTGGTCAAGCGCTTACGAGCGTAAGCTTTGCGAAGAGGAGAAATAAATTGACTTTATTTATTGGTCTGTGTATTTTTAAACTGTTTCTTATTTTGTTGTTGCAGTTTTATTTTTTGTTATGTATTTTACTCTAAATTAATTTAAATCTGTACCATGGCGCCTTCACGATCGTTAAATGCTTTAAATGGTCTCTATTAGGCGTTAAATTGTGGAACTTAGCTATTGAATATCAATGGTGCCTACTTTTATACTAAAGTAAACTTGTTTTAAATACAATTTATATCATTTTGTTGATGCTAATCTCTCTATTTGGAGATGTTGAGTGTAGAAGCTGGTGGATAGGGTTGGTTAACTGGGCTGAATTCTAAACGCACATGTATCAAGACAAAGTAAAAATTTGTTGACAAAAGTTTTCAATATAAAAGTGCAAGGCATAATAACCAGAAGACTTAAATTAAACTTCACGCTTTCGTTTTCCAAATTTTGAAATTTTTTTTTTTTTAATTTGTGGCTTTACCTCTCCGCATTCACGGTGGCGGTAAAAATAATTTCATGAAATTTTCATTTTTTATTTACCAGTTTTTTTTTTTTTTTTTTTGTATTTGCGTTTCTCTTGTGTTTGTTCTCATTTGCGCCTTCACTCACTTTTAGCTTTCGAAGATGACTGCTTTTCACATTCAGTGCAGTCTATCTGGTAGTTGGCTTGGCGGTCACTCCGTCATTATAAGTAATAAGCGGCCACTCAAAACCCATTGTTTATCATTACTTCTGATCTCTTTCATATCTACATATAAGCATATGTGAAAGTGTTATTGTGTGTGTACTTGAAAAGGAACTTGTTGAACGCATCAGTTTCTTCATTTTTAGATACTTTGACTTCTTATTTTTGTTTTGTGCCACACATTAAGTGCTTTCGGTTGCCTGCGTCTATCATCTTTTCATAATATATGATTTTTTTCCAACCAGACTTGTTAGAAAAAGAGGGTTATCTCTACTGCTTATCTACAAACATTGAAATTTTATAAAGACAGACGGTATTTGTAGAAGAACAAAACATTTGCAGAAAATAAAAATTGATATTACAATATTTTTTATAACAATATATAAAAATTATAATAAAATTAAATATTAAATCGTAAAAACTAAATACATTTTCAAAATATTAATCTTAAATTTGATTTGGTTAGCCAATATTGAACAACACAAGCTGAAATTATTTTTAAAAGGCATAATATTTGTATGTAAAATTATACAAAAAGTTATTGAGAACTATTTTCTCACATTTCTTTAACTATTTCCGTTTCTTACGAACTCAGTCAAATCACTACACCAGAGCTTCTTCAGGTTCTTCATCTTAATTCCTTTAACTCAAGCACCGCAAGTTCGTGTCTGAAGTCTTTTATGTTCTCCCAATTTTCGCGTGACTAATCTCAATAATGTTTTGCAAAGTATACGCGCATTCCCAGGGAGAATAACATACATATATGTATATTTACAAATTATATTAATTTTATCTTGACTGCTTAGCAAAAGTTGTCTTAGCATTAACTTATGACCGAACAGCTGGCGTTTTGCTGCTTTCAACAGCTGCTCGTGAGTACTGCATTCCGCTTCGTTAGTCGAGAGACGGCAGAAAAAGTTTAAAAAGTATGCATGCTACTACATGTGAACAAGTATACAATTAAAATCCAATTTTTTGAAGGCACTTTTCATATTTCGTAGAATTTTTGAAAAACAATATATTATATTGTATATTGTGCTTGTCAGATTGGTTAAATCAATTTTATACTAAACATATTAAAACTTTGAAACCACATTCATTGTTAACGAAAGAAAGAAATTGAATAAAGTGTAGAACAAATTAATAAAAAGCATTGAAAAGTACTTAACAGTATATTGTGTGTTAACAAAAATTAAGTGCGAAAGGTTTTATAGGGGATCTATTATTATACAACAGAACATAGATTGTGGCCGTCCTTAAAAAACAATTTTTTTTTATACTTAAAAAAACTTGGCAACGTTGCTCAAAATTTACAAATATATATTTATATATATCCATCAAAGTTCGTTCTATTGCACCAATATTGTAAAAAAAAAATATATTTTAGAAATTTTCTGGAACAAAATTCAACCCCATATAAAGGATATAAAGTAGTTCATTTAAAGTAATTTCTTAAATCACTACATATTTTCCAAAAATAATGATTACTCTAATATAATTAGTAATTATACATCCGAAGCTGAACGACTTTTAATTGAGCAACAATAAAAAAAAATCTCAAGAATAAAAGTAGCTCAATAACCTTGCATTCACATGCTGCAAATCTTTCCAACTTTTATTCTTATTGTTCAGTGTTATCTTAACAGCTGTTTCTGATTAATGGTAGCAATAAGAATAAATACTTGACGAAACAATGGAAACTTGCTGACTTGTGGAAAAACGTGGAAACGGCGTAATTGTGGGAAAAGCTGAGACTGTTCACCGCTACCGACAAACATACACCGACACTTCGGCCAACTGCTTACGTACAACGCACTCAGCGCTGGAACGCCTAAAAGTATAAAATTGTTTCACAAGCGAACTAGAGCTTGCCGTCCGTCTAGCCGTTGAGCGCGACTATAATACTGGCAAAAATTTATTCACACACAGACTACCACGCTTGGTTGGCGCAATTAGTAAATTACAAATATAATTACGCCGAATTGTTCCTACTGTTTATTTGTTTGCATTAGGTTGTTTATATTTTACTACACTTTATTGGCTGCCATTAGAGTCTAAACAAGTAAGTGCCAGTTTTATAGTTGTTTTTCACGGTTGCTGATTTTTTCAAAACATTTTTTATTGTTTTGTATGCCGGCTTAATCATAAAAGTTTCATTTATAATGTGCTGTCGGCTAAACTGCTAATTGTTCTACTGTTAATTGTAGATAATCATTACGCCAAATATGTGAAAGTTACCATAAAAATTGCTTTTGCGATATATTGTGTAACAGAAAAAAGTTTTTGAATATTTTTCTATTGAACTATTTTCTTGCTTACTTTTAAGAATACTTTATAGACAGTTCTCAGTTTCAATTATTCCTATAATGCTAACAGTGCATCTCACCACAATTAATAATTTACTGTTATGTAAATTTTTTGCAGTATTAACATTTAACTGTTGTCTGAAACAACTTGTGTTTGAAACACAAAGTTACTAATATACGTGACTGGTCCCGCTGTTCTGGTTTTACAGTTGTCGCCATTGAAATTTTAAGCTTTTCTACCCAAAACTTATTTCTATGATACTACACATATTTATCAATCCCCTTTTGTTCTAAATGGAGCATATTGCTGCTTCTTTACATTATGTAACTGTTGTTTACACCCAAGTTGTAAATAATAAAATATGAAAAAATATGGCAATAATGATTAGATATTTCAAACCAATTAAACGTTACGTAACGTAACGTTAAATGACTAAGACATGATTTTGTTAAAGAAAAATTAAAATTTATGCTAACCAGGGTATATTTTCATAATATTTCTAGTATTTTTTTATCGAGAAAATATCCAAATAATATCCTAAATGTAGGCAGCTTTATTAAGATAGAGATTCTAAGATACCTTAAACATAAATATAGCCAAGACACTCACCTATAACAAATACAAATACTTTGGTTTGACCTTATTTGAAACTTCTCGGCTTTTTTTGTTAAGTATCTTACAATCTAGAAACTAAATCACGAATAAAATAGTAAAGGCAATTAATTATTATGGACTTCAGCAAAAAATCGGAAAATGTACCAGCGGTTTAAGTAAACTTAAGCTTCAACTGATAAGTGTTGGCACAAAAACTTTACTTTGAAAAAAAAAAAAAAAAAATTTAAATATTTTTATACTCGTCTCTGTCTTCCTTTGTATCTGTGCCGTTCGCCCGCAACATTTTCAACCATTTTTAATTGACCTTAAAATATTTCATTGTTTTGTGACCACAAAAGGCACGCTGAACAAAATTGACATAGAAAAATGGTTGGTGAAGGAAAGTAGCTGCGAGGAGAACTGCCAGCGAGCGTAGCAAGTGACAGGTGAGCACGCCGCGCACGCCGCTGGGCCATTCGTGGCTACATATTTTAACGAGTGCGCCCGTCGCTTTGTGGCTACTACAGATACATTATTGGCAATAAGTTGCAACTTGAATTTAGGTCGCGCGCTTATATACAAATATCATTGAATGTATGAGTGGCTTTTCACTAATTTTACTATAACGACAAGGCAAGTGTTTGTATATTGAGTTCAAATGCATTGTTATAAGTTTTCAGCGATATGCGCGCGCAGATTCTTGCCTGCCCCGCAGCGGTATGTGGCAGTGGCAGGTAGCATACCACTTGTGGCCGCTATACACAAATTTATTGCATGAGTGTGTGAGCAGTTCAAAGAATCCAACTGTTTAATAGCCGCCTTATCAATTGGCCGTCGTTCGCATTTGCATACCCGTTGTGCACCGAATTGGCGCCAAACGCGGCTTAATGCCATTTTAATGCAAGGGTTCAAGGGGTTGAGTGTGTGCAGCTGACAAGCGCAGTTAATGTCAGGTTCTCAGTAGTCACTGCAGTTCACCTGAATCTAGGAGAGGCACACTGTTTTGCATATCCCTAAGAACGCAAGAGCTTAAATTTTTTATTTGTTACCTTTTAAATTCTCTTTTTTCTTACACGAAGTCGTTGTTCGCTGTTGCTTTCCAAATTGGTAAGAACGAGCTTATTTTTATGACTGTAATTAAATTGTAAAATAAATAAAATGTCTATCTGTAATTTATGTTTAATTGACAAATGTCTGTTGTCGCCTTTTTTTTTCAAATAAGCCGATTTTTAATAAGAATTTTATTAGCGCCTTGACTATTGGGAATTGTTTAATGACATACAAGCGCGGACACAATGGACTGTATGGAGGCAAATTCCTTAAAATAAAACATGAATTAGTTCAACATTAAATAGAAATTAAAGTCTATGAAAACGGTTTATTTTTTCGTATTTAAATGAGAAAAATGTTCACTAACCACTGGATATTTGAAGTTAATTAAAATACACCATAAATAACTTCCTTGAAAACTGAGGTTTAAAATGGAAGAAACTGAATTAATTGCAGTTGAGGTGTCAAAAGAGAAAGAAAATCTTACTGAAGCAGGCAGAACTCTGAAATCAGTAGAGGTAGATAGATTGAACAAGAATATATCGGTATTCGAAACTACATAGCGCATCGGATCGTTTTGATCGCAGAAAAGATTATGCTATTATGTATTATTTGACGACCGAAGAGGGCCTCTAAGGACTGGTTTCTATTCATTTAAACAACAGTTAAAGCCTCTTTAACTGGATCAATTAATTTAATTAGGCTCATCTATGACATACAGAAATATACACATCCTATCCGCTTACAAGTTGCTTATTTCAAAAATCAAATAAGATTTTCAATTTTTGTTTCCAATTATGGATTTACATTTAATGGTTAAACCCAAAATCCAATTTTTAATTGCAAACTATTAATTAATTTTTTTATATTTTTAATTCTTTTTTTAATTGTAAATTAAAATCAATTAATTTTACTTTTCTAAATCACATATTTGTATAATATAATACAAATTGAAA
>NW_017537293.1:108366-112015 GCF_001853355.1 Bactrocera latifrons
AAAAAAAAAAAAAAAAACTTGGCAAAGAACGGCCACTCTATGTCCATATGTATATAACTTTTTTGGTCACAGTAGTAAATTTTTTGTACTTACCATTTCATTCACTTGTTATTTTACTACTCGTAACCTACATTCCCCATTTAATTATTTTCACAAATAAATTTCAATATCGTTAGAATAAAACAAAAAACTTAAATTAGCACAATTTCGCCCAAACTGCTGCTTAATGGTTTTCTCCGCCTATTATAGCTACAACGCTCGCATCATTTCAAGAAGTGCGTGTCAGCGCACATAACGAAAATGGGTCAGATAAGACACAAAAAAAAAAAAAAATTAATATCAAAAAATAAATGTACAAACAAAAATTAACGATGAGGATGCAACAAATTATTGGGGTTGTCTTTTTGTAGGTCGGTTTACATCCACATACCTACATGTCGGTAACGCTGCTGGATTCATGTTTGGCCTTAATTCAATTGGTTGCTGCTTTAGGCAGAAGCTCCCATATGCCTGCTGGTGTACGTGGTTTTCAACTAGTTTCACGGCTTAAGGTAGAAAAAGATGAAAAGTATGAGTTATTATTCCTCTCTTCCCTTAGGCTCAAGATTAATTAAGAACTTTCAGCCTATCATATCTGGCATTTATCGGAGGGTGTTATTTGTAAGAAATATATTTCATAAAATCCAAAAATAGAAAAAAATTCAATCATCACTTTCTCCGCTTTGCATTTCATTTAATACTTCCTATCGCTGCTTTTACTCTTTTCATATCTTTTGTGCACATTTTTAATATATTTTTTATGCATTTTTTTTATATTCTCCTATTAATTTTCCATTTTTCCTTGATTAATATTTAAGCATTACCAATCATATTTGCAACACCAACTTACACGTTTATCATTTTTCATTTTTCCAAGCTTAAATTGCAACTAATCAGCTTTTAAATAGAAAAAAATCCGCTGCGCCGTGAGTTCATTCACTTGGCTTGTGCTTGCGTGCTGTCTTGCTGCTGCCTGTTATTGCTTTTGTTGGCTGCCCAGAGCCACTGACCAATTTTTTACCACTTAAATTGCCACATAATTCCAAAAAATACAACAAACACTTGACTAAAATTAAAACATTTCGGTGATTGGTCAGCAGTTTGAGCTGCTGGTTGTTCTATTTTTTGATCATTTTCTTCTCCGGCTTTATTTCCTCACTTATTTTGTAATATAAACCCATTTTTTTGGCAACGCTCGTACTTATGTAACCGCTTTTATAAGTAACGATTGAGTTATTTGACGTTTAATTTGCTTACACAATCGAATATCGACCGAGTTCTAGAATTGTGCACACTGATGCGGCATTTCTGCAGCTTATTTTTTATAGTTTTAATAATTGTTCTTTTGTAACTTTTTTTGTAATTTTTCGATGCGGCGATTTTTTCGGCTTTATATATACATATATATATATATATATATTTTTTTTTTTATTCTGTTGCTTTGAGCTTATTCATTTGGAGCTTAAATTGTATTTTCCTTTTATCCGCTTTTTATTGCTACTTCTTCATCAAAATTTTTGCTTTTTCTTCTCGTTTTTTGTTGTTTTAGCAATTAGCTGACATGATAAATGATTTCCATCAATCAGCGTTTGGTCATACATCTTCATGATATTCTTTGAGCTTTGAACTACAGATTGGTTTCGGCTGCCGCTACTCACTTACCTTTTTTTTTCTATATACATTTATTACATTATGTCAAAAAAAAGTTTTATCTTTTTATGTGTGCTCGATGTATACTCGAACCTGAAGCTTTTGAGATATCGTTCTGATTTTACACACGTCCGTTTTTTTCACGAGACTGCTTATTTGTTGTAACCGCCAATAATAGATATAGTTACCATACAAGGTGAATGATCGAAGAGTTCTTTCATTTGACGAGCTAACTCCAAGAAATTTTGCATGAGTTATTGTCCAAGTCAAAGAAGTAATCACCGAAGAAATTTTTCAGATCGGAAGACTAGAACATATATGTAGCTGCCATACAAACTGACCGATCAAAATCAAGTTTCTGAAAGGAAAGATTGTTGTTTTCCTTAATACTATATTTCATTTTTAGAAACATTCTTAATAGTCTTTCAAATATTTATGTAGTTACTTTTGTTCGCCAACTGAGTGATGTCCCAAATAAAAAAATTAAAAAAATAGCATTAAACTTTTCTTTACTTTAAACGCGCGTTTATATTTTTCAGTATAGCTCGCCTATTCGTTGTTGAGCATTTTTGTTAATTTTATTTACAAGATATAATCTTAAATAACCGCACACTTTTAATGTTCAGAAATTCCATGGTTAATTACAAATTTTTTCATGCACACACACGTATAGTCATAAAAATATACAAGCACCATTGTTCGCGTGTATTGGGGCGTGAGTTATGAGTTTTGAAAGTTAAATGATAGATGAATGACCCATCTAATACTTACTTCCTACTTTTAACGACTACCCTAATGTGCATCTGATATCAAGTATTTGATGAATCTTTCCAAGATTTGCTTTTTCGACAACATTTGTGGAGTACTGCTTCAACAAATCTTTGCTAAATATTAGCGATAATTAATTCCACCAAGGCGCCCTACATTTGGAAAATCGGACGCCTGAAAAATCAAAAACGAAGCATCAATGAAGTGGATGGTTTACAAATTAAAATCTTCGGCATGTTGTTGTCGTTTGTTACTATTGGATGGTTACAGTCTGCCCATACTTTATTTTATTACCTTAAAAACCAGCAATAAGCAGGCATCTGTGAAGTAAAATGTTAAATGCCGGCAGTACGCGTAGCTTTATCCACTAGACACGTTCACAACCAACAATAACAATGAAAATCCAAAAAAATATATATATTTGTGCAGAAACAACAAAACCTATTCGAAAACCGCATGAAAAATGGTAGCGTGTTGAAAGGTGCGGCGGTGCCTGGGTGAGAATCTTTACGACAACATTTTTACACACACACACACATATTTATTTATTTGTCTTTAGTAAAGTGAGGTCCATAGCAAGTTACTGCAAGGGATTTTTTTTTATTAACAATTTATTGCATTGTAGTGCGCAAGACTTTTTTGACAACCTAATATTTTAATTTATTTCTTTTATATAATTTTATTTTTTATTTTTTGTGTAATCTCCTACTCGCAAGCACATCTTCCTTATTGCTCATAATGACTGCCCATAAGTTTTGACATTTATTTATTTGCGCTTGCTGCCCCTCTCATTCATGCATTTTCTTCACATTCCCTTATTTCCAATTTTGGATAGCTTTTGGCACCGCGCGAAGTGAGAGTTGTCTAACTGAGCAGCCATTGCGGTTATTAGGCGCCCAACGGCAGATGAGCCACACCAAGAGCCCAAGACAAACCAAATGCATATCCAACAAAAAGACTACGCAAACCTGCCAGGAAACGAAAAAAATAAATTATTTTTTTATTTGGTAAGAGGATGCTATGAAAAATTCGTAAAGCAAAAGGTTATGAACCTAGTGAAAAAGACCCAGCAAACGGTAAAAATATTTACAAATATGTATATATACATATACTATTTATATAGCTAAGAGACTCGAACTGTGTGAGGATTTTGTATTGAGCAGTTGTTAGTCGAGTGGAATGCAGCAGGAAG
>NW_017537294.1:0-1278 GCF_001853355.1 Bactrocera latifrons
CACCTACACAACAAATTATTCCAAGCCAATGCGAATCCGTCATTCGTCAGTGGCGTTTTTGAAACAATAGCTTTTGCTTCACCTCGCGTTTTCTGATTCAAATGGAATAACTTTTCTACCGGAGATGGCCTTGGGTTATTCCCATATATAGCGGCAAATAAATTCCTTAATGAGGGCCAATGTAAAACATCGCCATGAAATATCTCAGTATCACATGGCGGTACATTGATAGAATACCTCACGGGTTCTACAGTTTGTTGTAACCGTTCAGGTTGAATCACTGTTGAATTTGAAGTTGGGCTTTGATTGAACGCCGCACAGTGGGGTAAATGGTGCTCAAAATGGAGATTAATTCCCACAAGTCTTCTAGTTATGGAAAAGTTATTTTTTTTAGTTAATTAATCATAAAGAAGTAAGAAAATAATACAATTCGAGTTTTTTGAATGTTTTTTTTTATATCTTAAAAAACAAAAATATGCTGAACATCGGTTTTCTAAATTTTTAATTTTTTAAGCTTCAAATTTTATTTAAAATATATAAACTGTTTCTTCATCACTATAATCATATTCATGATCATTGTCGTCTTCGCTTGAATTTTTATCATCGCCTTAATCATCATCGCCACCATCAACTTCATTATTATTGCCACTCTCTATCACAATCAACTCTAATGCTTCTTCAGGTAAATAGCGCAATTTTTTTTTTTTTTTGGTAATTTTCTTGTGGTTGATATAACGGGGTCAGAACTGATTGAACGTATGTTAAATATGTCTTCATTTGCTTTTTTTCTGCTGCATTTGCGAGAAAAATGTTATCTAAAATTCTTAAAATCTTTGTTTCGAGCTTCCTGAGCTTCTTCTGATAATTGTCCGATTGGCAAAATAGCGTGCTATGGTCCATGGATAAAATATTTGTGAAGTGTTGGAGGCATGTTATACCAAGGATAACATTCAACGAAATATTTTGCGGTATTTCAAGCGTAGTCACGAAACTTCTGTACCTCAATATCGTGCCCAATAGAATCAACTACGAGCATTGTATGCATCTTTTTAATCAAATTTATGTCAACTTTAGTAATTGCTGCTGACATCTCTCCTAGCTGAAACGCCTATCTGTATTGTCATCGTTAGAATTCCCAAAGCCAGGTTTCGGTTGGTCAACAATCAGACCAATTTTATCTTTAAATCCTTTTTGAATCCGTGCTTTATTTTCCGAAACTAATAGTTTCTCGCTTTCTGTTCGAGCTTGCCACTTTTTTATAGACAATTTATATGATAA
>NW_017537294.1:2638-5157 GCF_001853355.1 Bactrocera latifrons
TAGAACTGGTTCCTATAAGGAAGATAATAATATTTTTATCCTCTTTAAATGTAGTCAATGTCGTATCGCTTTTACCATGTTAGTTAAATATACATCACTATTGTTATTTCTCTCGACTGCACATGACATACAAACATTAGTAATAAAAATTGCACGGGAAAAAACAATGTCGGTTATCATGATTTAATATATATACCCTAAACCTTAGATAATAACCTTATGCCATATTAATTAATTATTACAAAATGTCAGAAATCAAAATTTTATTTCAAAAATGTATGTGATGATGTTTATTATTATACATATGTAAGTAAAACGCGAATTTTAGACTATWCCGAAATATGTTCTTATGCATTTAAACTGCCGCTTATCGTAACGTAGGGTGTGAACAAAGCAAACATCTGAACAACAAAAACAATAACAAACCTTTTTTTTGCAATTGCTGTTTTGTTCTTCTTCTGCCTTGAGAAATTCGTTTATATTTGACCAGGCAGTTCGCATAAAGAAATGCATATACTGAGAAAGTACGCAGTATTGGCGCAACTTTTTTTTGTTACCAAAAGAAACTACAACAGCCATAGATTACAGGAATGAAACAAGATTTGCTTTACCCCGCTTAACTAACAACTATATGTCTGCATATAAGGTCGAAACCCCATTATTTTAAGGCTTTCGCCCAAAAAAATTAAAATACTTAGAGATACGTAAAAACATAAATGAGATCTTTTTGTATTTACTAAATTACCTGAACAAGAAGGCTCCATTACAATTTTCTCAAGATTTGTCCAGTTAAAGAAAATAAAAAACTTCGAACAATGAAAAAATCACGTATATCACTGTGCGCATACAAAAAGAAATAAACTTGCAATTTTCAAAGAATATTACAAGAAAACTGAAAATTTTTTGCCAAATATTTGTTCAGTTAGTGATGTAGAATTTTATCTACTTTTGTTTGATAACAAAAATTTACTTGTACCTTGAATTTTGATTTTTGAATTAATCTCCAAAATCGACACATTTTACCCCAATGTGCGCTGTGAGGTTGTGCATGTGTTCGCCCATCAAAGCCGCGCAACACACATAAGCGTGGTAACAGCTTGAATATTTAAGCTTAATGTCGTCTATTGAGCTTGTGTCGGAAGGTTCCACTTTTGCCAAACACAACTTGTATTCTGACTTTACCTCTGCCCACAGAGATTTCAGTTCAGTTTGTTGTACTTCAAGAGAGTAGGYACTTTGGTTGTTTGCTGTTGGAGTAAAAGACTCCTCATACTCCAGTAGAGCGTCTGCAGCTGTGATAAATGCTCTAATGGATTCCGGAACTGCAAAAGTGTTGCAAAAAATCGGACCTAAAACTTGAAATTAATATAAAAATATTTGCAAATATGTTGCAAAAAATTCACAAGTTACAGAAGCACTCAAAGACAAACTAAAAATTAGTAGTGCGTTGTTTCTTAGTGAAGCTTGATTTTCGAAAGAACAAAAAAATTAATAAATTGATTTATTTTTTTTTTTCCAAATTTAATTTGTATGTGCTTGTTGGGTAATCGTCCCAATGCACTTGCAGGCATAGTATTCGGATGACGCAAACAAAATTGATGTGTGCTTAATTGCTTTATTTAAATGCGAATACAAATACAGATAAAAATTCACAAGCACTTATTTGATTTGTCAACTAATCACTTTCACTTTGTTCTTCTTCTTCTTTATTGGCGTAGTGACCGCTTACGCAATTATAGCCGAGTTAATAAGACCGCGTCAGTCGTTTCTTCTTTTCGCTACGTTGCGCCAATTAGATATTCCAAGTGCAGCCAGGTCCTTCTCCACTTGGTCCTTCCAACGGAGTGGAGGTCTTCCTCTTCCTCTGCTTCCCCCGGCGGTTACTGTGTCGAATACTTTCAGAGCTGGAGTGTTTTCGTCCATCCGGATAACATGACCTAGCCAGCGTAGCCGCTGTCTTTTAATTCGCTGAACTATGTCAATGTCGTCGTATATCTCGTACAGCTCATCGTTCCCTCGAATGCAATATTCGCCGTGGCCAACGCGCAAAGGACCATAAATCTTTCGCAGAACATTGTTGACATCGTCCAAGCCTTTGCATCACATAGCAGGACGGGAATTATGAGTGACTTACGGAGTTTGGTTTTTGTTTGTCGAGAGAGGACTTTGCTTCTCAATTGTCTACTCAGGCCGAGGTAGCACCTGTTGGCAAGAGTTATCCTGCGTTGGATTTCTAGGCTGACATTGTTGGTGGTATTTACGCTGGTTCCAAGATAGACGAAATTATCTACAACTTCAAAGCTATGACTGTCAACAGTGACGCGAGTGCCAAGTCGCGAGTGCGACGACTGTTTGTTTGATGACAGGAGATATTTCGTCTTGCCCCCGTTCACTGCCGGACCCATTTGTGTTGCTTCCTTGTCCAGTCTGGAGAAAGCAGAACTAACGGCGCGGGTGTTGAGGCCGATGATATCAATATCATCAATATCACTTTGTTCACTGGGTTATTTTCGAACTAT
>NW_017537294.1:6083-12741 GCF_001853355.1 Bactrocera latifrons
TAAATAAAAACAAAAAGTTTCATATAATAAAAATATTTAATTATAAATATTTGGAACAACACTTACCACGTCTGTATCGCTAAGCGGTCGCAAAAGGAGAGAGCGCGCTCAACTTTTTTAGCTATTGTTTAGTTGCGCGGGAATTAAAACTTCGAAAAAGTTCGAAGAAGAGGAAAAGAATAAATAAATATTGTTCTGCCGATACAGACGTGGCAAAAGAAATTGGGCAGGGGCGGCGTCAACAGATATGTTTAAACTTATATAGATAAATACAGACATCGCATATGGACAAGTGCGAAATCAACCCTTATACATATAAATATACATATATAAATATGTATGTGCATGTAACTTTATTTTGCTCATAGACCGACAAGCAAAATAAGCAAATGTTTACACAGGACATACATACATATATTATTTCTTTGCCGCATTTGTCTGTATCATAATGGGCACTGTGCAGTAAAAGTAAATTTGCAGAAAAAATATTTTTTTACTGATAATGAAATTAAATTTTCATTACCAGTACAGTTTTACTGATTACTGAAAAAATTAACAGTAAAAATATTTTTTTACTGGTTACTGAAAATAGTTTGCAGTAAAAATATTTTTTTATTGGTTATTGGAAAAATTTGCACTAAAAATAATTTTTTACTGGTTACTGAAAAAAATTGCAGTAAAAATACTGATAATATCATCTTAATTCAAATTTTTATTTTGACTCTGATACATTAAACATAGGCTATGATTTAATACACAGAAAATAAAAAATGAAAATCTTCAGTTATGACGTTTTTCGTTTAGTATGCGATACAACAAAATCATCACCTCATAACTGTAACTGTGGCACAATCCAAGCAATGCAATTATATGTAGAAGCATTGAGAAAAATAGTCTAATAAATATTTATTGCACCCTACACATATTTATGCAATATAAAAGGAGTGGAGGTTATATGCTAATTGTTTTATATTAGCTGATAAGCTGCTTTATCAGGTTCGATTTACCCACGTTCGTCCGTCTGTTAAATAAAGTTTATTTTTGTTTAATAAGAATTATACTTCAAATTAAGAAGAATGAATAATTTGCAAACCTGTTAMACAGAAGCGGTGTTAGGGTAGGGCGCGGTTGGGCGACCGCCCAGGGCGCCTGTCAAAAGATGCGCCGCAGACGCCCCCAGCTCATGCTCATAGTTCGAGGTCTGGGTTATGACAACGAGGCGAATATGAAAGGAAAAAATATTGTGGTTCAAAGGAGAATTCTCGACATAAACACCTTAGCTGTTTATGTGCCATGGGACTGTCATAGCTACAATCTAGTATTATGCGATGTCGCTAAGTCATCCGTAGGATCAGTCACTTTGTTTGAGGTACTTCAGAGGTTGTTCACATTGTTTTCAGCTTCTGTTCATCGGTAGAAAATTCTGACCGATCACTTGGCACTATATACTATAAAAAAAGCTCAGTGACACACGTTGGGAAGCAAGAATAAGTAGTGTTAAAGCAGTCCGTTATCAAATTAGTACTAGCCATGATGCTTTGATTACTTTGGCTCTTGAAAGTCAGAAAACTGATGTTCAAGTGTCGCATGAGGCTACTACTCTGGCCGAACAGCTAAAAGATTTCAGCTTCATAGTTTCATTGCTTGTTTGGTATGACATACTTTATCAAATAAATATTGTAAGTAAATCTCTACAGTCAACAGATATGGATTTTGGTAAATGTACTGAAATGTTGAAAAAATGCTGCAATTTCTTGGAAGACTACAGAAATACAGGCTTTAAAAGCGAAGTTGGCCGAAGAACTAGAAATTGAATCTGTATTTCGAGCTACAACAAGAATTCGCCATGTTAAGCGTCAAGCTAGTGAAATTGCACGCGATGACCCTATAACTTCTCCAGAAAAAAAAATTTGATGTTGAATTTTTCAACTGTCTTTTGGACACTACATTAATTTCAGTTAATGAAAGGTTCGAACTGTTAAATGAGTACTCTGAATCTTGGTCTTTTTTGTACAATATTAAACATATTCCAGAAAAACCCGACCTTGTCAAGCTCTGTAGTGATCTCCAAATAAAATTAACTGTAGACTTTAATTAGACATAGATGGTTGTATGTTGTGTGATGAACTTGTAAGCCTGACATCCTTTTTGCCTGATCAAAATGTGGTTACTCCCATTTTTGTTTTAAATTTCATCAAAGATTGCAACTTACAAGAACTATATCCAAATGTATGGATATCATTGCGAATATTATTAACTATACCTGTAACGGTTGCTAGTGGGGAGCATAGCTTTTCAAAGCTGAAGCTGATAAAAACCTATCTTCGATCAACAATTTCTCAATCTAGATTGCAAACTTAGCAACTTTGTCAATTGAAAACAAAATTGCTGAAAATATCGACTTTGACAACCTTATAAAAGAGTTCGCTGATAGAAAGGTCAGAAAAACAAAATTTTATTAGTGTTCTTTTAATAAATGGTTATTTTTTATAATAAATAATTATTTCTTTTAATAAACGGTTATTTCATTAAATGTTTTCCCTTTTTTCGAATGGGTTTGAACTGCAGTTGGAGGGCACCGTAGAAATCTCGCCCAGGGCGTTGGTGGTGTTAAAACCGGCACTGCCGTATCAATAAGTCGGTTCGCCTGACTAAAAACTTTTTTACTATTGTCCATGTGCGCAATCAATGAACAAAACAGTTAATTCTAAAATAATTCGGTCATATGTTTGAGTAACATACACGATTTTAAGTGATTTTAAAAATTTAAAGTACTACATTGCAAAAAATAAAAAATTAAATATATTTAAATGAATGCATTAAATTTCAATAGTGATGATTGTAATAATGACCAAGATTTCGTTGGCGAACAAAATATTCCAAGTTGTTCAAACGGTCGGAACTCACAAAAAAGTCACAATATTATGAGATATGACAATTTAAGTGAAAGTTCAAGTACACCAGATTCRTTGATAATTGAAGAATTGGTTGGTGTTAATAAGATTCTCTTTAGTGAGAAATTTTTCAAAATTGTAGAGACGGTGTGTTTAAAAAGATGCAAAATAGCACTATTTTATTTGTTATATATGTTATTATTTAAAGCTTCACAATTTTATTAAAATGCAGATGAACAAAACTCCTCATCAAAGAAGAATGTGTGGCTTAATTGATGATTGTCAAGTGTGCGGAAAAAAAATTTGCATTTGAAAAAGGAACACCCACAAAAATATTGCGAGTTCGAGTCAATCAAAGATGAAAGAAGGCAGAGCGTAAGCCGCAAAAGCTCTTTTAACCATGACATTTTGGATTTTATTTGCAACACAACGTCTCAATTGTCCACAGTCAGTAACCAAAGTTTTAAAAAACTATTTCCTGGTAAAAGTCTTCCGACCGTTCAATTACCAGGTTACTTTTCGAGAGCCACTAAATATGTTCAAAATCTGGTCATTGAGCTTARTAACATTGAATACGTGTGCGTATCTCCAGATGTATGCTCAGGTGGAAAAAAATAATTTTGTGGTTACACTTGCCACTTTTTAGCTTCTAACAGTTTTGAGCGGACGTCTGTAGCACTGGCTTGTCGAAGGTTTAAAGGAACTCATTCCTTTGCAATATAAATTACCCGTGGAAAAAATTGTTTATACGATTACTGACAATGGATCTAACTTCGTTAAGRCATTTAAAGAATTTAGAGTTGAATTAAGTAAGTGAAGTATATCGCATATATGTATTTAATCCAAATCAATATATCCAATTATTGATTCTCATTGATTTAGGACCTATAAATGAATGTGACAGTGATGACGGATCTGACTCTGATTCCGATTCAAATGACTCGATATTTGCTTTGGGTCCTCAATTTCGATCTGTAATTCCACGTCTGTCAAAACACTTTCCTTGTGCGAGCCACACTCTAAATCTTTTGGCTTCAACCGATTTCAACAAAATGTTGAATTCATCATATCAGGATATTAAAGATATTCACAAAAGATCTTTCCAAAGGTAAAAGTTATTTGATTAACTGAACAYTTTTTACATTTACATATTTTCTGTAACTTTGAAGATGCACACAGCTTTGGAATAAATGCAATAGACCAAAATCTGCAAAGTGGTTAATGAAGTTATAAACGCGAATTTAATAACTCCATGCACAACAAGGTGGAACTCTCTTTATAATTCCGTTACGAAATTCCTGCAACACAAAACCAATTTAGCGGAATTGTGTTACCGTTTAAAAATTCCTAAGATTTGAAAAGTACTTAGTGATTCAGTCTGACACTTGGGACGGTGTTATTGCCGCTATTTCTGTCCCTGACATTAAATTGCGATTTTTAAAAGCCTTTTTAAAA
Organism: Bactrocera latifrons; assembly: GCF_001853355.1. Taxonomy (NCBI): domain Eukaryota; kingdom Metazoa; phylum Arthropoda; class Insecta; order Diptera; family Tephritidae; genus Bactrocera; species Bactrocera latifrons. The sequence continues at coordinate 10,433 of NW_017537294.1, forward strand.
ACAGCAACGACGCAAACAGAAGAAGAAGTAAAAAAAATGTTCAAAACTTATGTGGTGAAGTATGGAAAGACAGCAGATGACGCAACACGTGTTCCGCCTCAAACTACTCAAACCACATTCCTTGATTTCGGGGAAGAAAGTAATGGTACAATTTTTGCATTTGACTTTCAATTAAATATTTGATTTATGCGTATATTCACTTAAATATATATAAGCATACAGAGTGGTTCCACTGACTCAGGCAATTATCTTCAGGAAACGCTTTTATACCTGGTGGAACGAGATCCCACATCAAGTTGTTTAAATAAACATCAGGCTATTAAAAACGTTTTTCTAAAATATAATACCCACTTGCCGTCATCTGCACCTGCAGAACCGTTGTTTTCTTTCGCTGGTATTGTTAACCGCTCTAGAAGGCAAAAACTCAGCGATGCAAATTTCGAAATGCTTGTTTTAAGAAAAGCTATTGGCGGATAACAAGTTGGAATAAATGTTTCAATGAAAACAAAAATATTCGAATTTTGTTTAATTATTCATTGACCCAGCCTTTTGATTTTTAACTACCAGTAACTATTTGCAGTAAACAGTAAATATTTTGCTGGTTTTGCAAATCAAATGATATTATCAGAATTTTTACTGCAATTTCTTTCAGTAAGCTGTAAAGATATAATTTTACTGCAAACTTTTCCAGTAAGAAATTATTTTTACTGCAGATTATTTTCAGTAACCAGTAAAAAAAAATATTTTTACTGCTAATTTTTCCAGGAATCAATAAAACTGTACTGGTAATGCAAATTTAATTTCATTATCAGTAAAGTGTTACTGTTTACTGCTGTACGTAATGCAGTAAATATATAATGCAGTATGCCCATTTTTGGTCTGTATGTTTATCAAAGCAAATACGAGCTACATTCTTATGAATGTAAATATGTACAAACATTCATAAGGTAATAACAAGTGCCACCAGAGAACGTATATTTATAGAGAAGGTTCACGATGTCAAAAATTTAGGGATATTTCAATTTTGGGATATTTACTGTTTTGGATGAGCGTGTGTTACCACTTAACATTAGGGGACACGAAAATAGCAGAATTGAGCATTTTCAGTGTGAAATGAGAAAACTTATGCTATTTCCGATGTTAAGGAATGTACGTTTACGTTTACAGATATTTCTACCAAGCATATCTACAATGCGCAAACGAATGCATATAATTTATATACATACATACATGCATATATTATATTTTATATCAAAACACAAAAGCATGTACATACATATGTACGTACAAATGAAACTATTTCATGATGAATTCCTTAATCTTAGGAAATACATATATAATAAAATCTTATTTGTATGATTACCTAATTATTTAATTAATGTAGGTTTGATAAGATATACATATACGTATGTACATATTTATATACCTACATATTTACTTGCAGGCCTTTAAAAGTTTTGATAACATGTTAAAAGACCAAGCACATATTCACGTATGTAATTATGTGTGCATGTAAACAAAACGAAGCATACGCATAACGTTTGTACATTTGTCCACACACAACTTTGTATGTAAATATGTACATATGCATATTGTTTCATGCGAAATTTCCATTGACACGGACAACCAATGGCGAAGCTCACAAGCGGCAAAAGCGTTGTGTTGTTGGTGGAAAATCTGACCTGTACCGAAAACACAAACGAACGATCGCTAATTGCCACTGCTTCCCTTGCCGTTCTAATAGCTTTACCAGAGAACGTATATTAATAGAGAAGGTCCAACAACGGACAGGCGTGTAAACTGTCAAAAGCTAACAAATTGCGATAAGTGCGTTTAACAGTGGCGCGTGAACAGAGCAGAGCATTCAATGAAAAGTATGCTCAGAAATAAATATTTTTATTGCAGACGTATGTTAGCCTTTTGCATATATGTAATTCTATACGTTTACAAGCAATCATATTAATTGATATTGAATATCATTTTGTGAGTTTTTGTGAATGCATGCAAAATTGATAACTTCATCATTAAATTATGCTATTTTCAAAGTAACATCTTTAGTTAAAGTACAAATAAGATCTACTTTTTAAATATTTCATATGTTTGATAATATATTATAAATTTACATATACATACATATATGACATACTATCATAATATCCTAAACAACTTATTGTAATACATATATTACAATAATATTATATGTAAATCGCATTYCATTTCAATTTTCATACGTATCTACATATCAAGACATAGTTACATACATACATATGTAAGTACAATTCAAATTCAAATCGTGATATTATCATTTA